>NC_074665.1:3692981-3745481 GCF_029448725.1 Salvelinus fontinalis | reverse complement strand
CATTCATTCATCCATTCATTCATTTATTCATCCATCCATCCATCCATCCATTCATTCATTCATTCATTCATCCATCTATTCATTCATTCATCCATCCATTCATTCATCCATCCATTAATTCATCCATCCATCCATTCATCCATCCATTCATTCATCCATCCATCCATCCATTAATTCATCTATTCATTCATCCATCCATCCATCCATTCACTAATTCATCCATCCATCCATTCATCCATCCATCCATACATTCATTCATCCATCCATACCTACATTCATTCATTCATTCATCCATCCGTCCATTCATCCATCCTCAATTCATTCATCCATCCATCCATCCATTAATCCATCCATCCATTCATCCATTCATTCATCCATCCATTCATTCATCCATCCATCCATCCATCCATTCATTCATCCATTCATTCATTCATTCATTCATTCATCCATCCATCCATCCATCCATTCATTAATTTATCCATCCATCCATCCATCCATTCATTCATCCATTCATTCATTCATTCATTCATTCATCCATCCATCCATCCATCCATTCATTAATTTATTCATCCATCCATTCATCCATCCATCCATTCATTAATTAATTTATCCATCCATCCATCCATCCATTCATCCATCCATTCATCCATCCATCCATTCATTAATTAATTTATCCATCCATTCATTCATCCATCCATCCATCCATTCGTTCATCCATTCATGCATGCGACCACCTCTCGAAGCACCGCTCTAACCCATTCATTCCCATATCTCCACCTCCAGACTGCGGGTACGGGACCTGTGAGGTGGACTGGTCCAAGGCTAACTACTCCACCATCTACAAGTCCTACATCATGTCCATCCTTATCTCCTGCTTCTTCATCCCGGTCATGGTCATGGTGTTCTCCTATATAGCCATCATTCATACAGTGGTGAGCAGCAACGCCATGTCTGCCGATGGATACCTCTCAGCCAGACAGAGGAAGGTGGAACGAGACGTCACTAGGGTGAGCCAATTAACTAACCAATCAATTCAATCAATAACATTTAGTTAGAAGACCTATTTACATCAACAGAAACAGAAAGGGATTTTTTTAAATAACCCAGCCTAGACTGCAAAAGGTTCGTCAGAAGCACAGTGGCCAGTAAACATTCAAATAAAATAAAAATTACAAATATTAATAATAATAAATAAATATAAATAAATAATATTATAAAATTTATAATATAAATAAATAATAAAATAAAAATAATATTTGTCACCTGCTTTGTAAACAACACGTGTAGACTAACAGTGAAATGCGGACTTACAGGCCCTTCACAACAATACAGAGAGAAAGAAAATACAAAAATAATAGCACAAGGAAAAAATACACAATGAGTAACGACAACTTGGCTATAAACACAGGGTACCAGTACTGAGTTGACGAGTAACGATAACTTGGCTATAAACACGGGGTACCAGTACTGAGTTGATGAGTAACGACAACTTGGCTATAAACACGGGGTACCAGTACTGAGACGATGAGTAATGATAACTTGGCTATAAACACGAGGTACCAGTACTGAGTTGACGAGTAACGATAACTTGGCTATAAACACGGGGTACCAGTACTGAGTTGATGAGTAACGATAACTTGGCTATAAACACGGGGTACCAGTACTGAGACGATGAGTAATGATAACTTGGCTATAAACACGAGGTACCAGTACTGAGTTGATGAGTAACGATAACTTGGCTATAAACACGAGGTACCAGTACCCAGTCCATGTGCAGGAGTACGAGGTAATTAAGGTAGATATGTACATAAAGGTAGGGGGTAAAGTGACCAAGCAGTATGCTAGATAATAAGCAGTAGCAGAAGTCAAAAGAGAAGTGCAAAGGGGGGGTCAATGCAGATAGTCCAAGTAGCTATTTGACTAACTATGTATCAGTCTTGTGGCTTTGGGGGTAGAAGCTGTTCAGGGCCCTGTTGGTTCCAGACTTGGTGCTCTGGTACCGCTTGCCGTGCGGTAGCAGAGAGAACAGTCTATGACTTGGGTGGCTGGAGTTCTTGACAATTTTTAAGGCCTTCCTTTGACACCGCCTGGTATAGTGATGTAATGGGGCATATGCACTACCTTTCACGCCCTGACCGCAGAGAGCCTTTTTATGTCTCTATTTGGTTAGGTCAGGGTGTGATTTGGGTGGGCATTCCATGTTCTCTATTTCTTTGTTTTTGGCTGAGTGTGGTTCCCAATCAGAGGCAGCTGTCTATCGTTGTCTCTGATTGGGAACCATACTTAGGCAGCCTGTTTTGCCACTTTAGGTTGTGGGATGTTATCTTCGTTTATGCATGTATAGCCTTACGGAGCTTCACGTTCGTTTTTGTCGTTTATTGTTTTGTTGGCGACATTTCAAAATAAAGAAAAATGTACGCTTACAACGCTTCACCTTGGTCCGGTCATTTTCAAGACGACGCTCGTGACACTACCCTCTGTATCATCTTGCTGTCGGATGCCAAGCAGTTGCCATACCATGCGCTGATGCAGCCAGTCAAGATGCTCTCAATGGTGCAGCTGTAGAACATTTTGAAGATCTGAGGGCCCGTGCCAAATCTTTTCAGCATCATGAGGGGGAAGAGGCATTGTTGTGCCTTTTTCAGGATTGTGTTGATGTATGTGGACCACTTTAACTCATTAGTGATGTGGACATAGACATTGAGGGAGAGGCTGTTGTCCTGGCACCACATTGCCAGGTCACTGACCTCCTCCCTATAGGCTGTCTCATCGTCGTCAGTGATCAGGCCTACCACCGTCGTGTCGTCAGCAAACTTAATGATGGTGTTAGAGTCGTGCTCAGCCACGCAGTCATGGGTGAACGGGGAGTATAGGAGTGGACTAAGCATGCACCCTTGAGGGGCCCCAGTTTTGAGGGTCCGCATGGTGGATGTGTTGCTGTCTATCCTCACCGCCTGGGGGGCGGCCCGTCAGGAAGTCCAGAATCCAGCTGCAGAGGGCGGTGTTCAGGTAAAGGTTCCTGAGCTTAGTGATGAGCTATGAGGGCTCTAAGCTGTTGAACGCAGAGCTGTAGCCAATGAACAGCATTCTCACACAGGTGTTCCTTTTGTCCAGGTGGGAGAGGGCAGTGTGGAGTGCAATAGAGATTGCGTCATCTGTTGATCTGTTGGGGCAGTATGCAAATTGGAGTGGGTCCAGGGTGTCTGGGATGATGGTGTTGATGTGAGCCATGACCAGCCTTTCAAATACATTTCATGGCTACAGATGTCAGTGCTACGGGACGATAGTCATTTAGACAGGTTAGCTTGGCGTTTTTGGGCACAGGGACTATGGTGGTCTGCTTGAAACATGTTGGTATTACAGACTGAGTCAGGGAGAGGTTGAAAAGGTTAGTGAAGACATTTGCCAGCTGGTCCGCGCATCCTACGAGGCCTTGTGAATGTTAACCTGTTTAAAGGTCTTATTCACATTGGCTACGAAAAATTAGATCACACAGTCGTCTGGAATGGCTGGTGCTCTCATGCATTGTTCAGTGTTGCTTGCCTTCAGGCGAGCATTGATGGCATTTCACTCTTCTGGTAGGCTCGCATCACTGGGTAACTAGCAGCTGCAATTCTCTTTGCAATCCGTGATAGTTTGCAAGCCCTGCCACATCCAACGAGCGTCAGAGCCGGTGTTGTAGGATTCGATCTTAGTCCTTTATCGACACTTTGCCTGTTTGATGGCTCTTTGGAGGTCGTAGCAGGATTTCTCATAAGCGTCCAGATTAGTGTTCCGCTCCTTGAAAGTGACAGCTCTATCCTTAAATTCAGTGCGGATGTTGCCTGTAATCCATGGCTTCTGGTTGGGATATGTATGTACTGTCACTGTGGGGACGAAGTCGACGATGCATTTATTAACGACGCCGGTGACTGATGTGGTAAACTCATCAATTTTATCGGAGGAATCCCGTAACATATTCCAGTCTGTGCTCGCCAAACAGTCCTGTAGCTTTTTTAACATCTCTTCTCTGTCACTTCTCCTCCAGGTCTCCATAGTGATCTGCACAGCCTTCATCATGGCATGGTCTCCCTATGCCGTGGTCTCCACATGGTCTGCCTGTGGTTACCACGTCCCCAACATGACTTTCATCTTCACCCGTCTCTTCGCTAAATCCGCCTCCTTCTACAACCCCCTCATCTACTTCGGAATGAGTTCTAAGTTCCGTAAGGAAGTCTTTGTGCTGTTGCCGTGTTACGCTGGCTCCGCCCACAAGGAAGTGGTCCGCCTCAAGAACTTCCAGGAGCTTGACGAGCTGAAGCTGAAAGACCATCCCGAGGCCAAGACCCTTCCTGTGATTTCTGTGACCTCACTTCCTCTGCAGTCAAGAGAGGGGAAATATAGTGAAGAAGAGATGCTGCAGCCAGAGGGTCCCGTGGCTCAGGATTCAGACTCAGGGGTGAATAGTCCTTCCCACACCCCACCCACTGTCAGTCAGGAGTCACTCTACTACATTCCCAATGTACCCCTTACCCCCCTACCCAGCATGCACTCTGAGATGCCAGAGTACGAGAATGAAAGACTCTAAAAATCTCTAAATGTGTATCCAAAATGGCACCTTACACTATTAGAAAAAAAGGTGCTATCCAGATCCTAAAAGGTATCTTCGGTTGTACCCCATAGGAGAAACCTATTCCATGTAGAACCCTTTTTCTACCTGAAACCAAAAAGGTTTCTACCTGGAAGAAATAAGCGTTCTCCCATGGGGACAGCCAAAGAACCCTATCGGAACCCTTTTTTCTATACAGTGCATGCGTCCAAAATAGAACCCTATTCTCTACATAGTGCACTACTTTTGACCAGGCCCTATGGGAGTACGTAGGGAATAGTGTGCCACTACAGAGAATAGGGTGTCCCTATATAGGGAATAAGGTGTCACTATATAGGGAATAGGGTGTCACTATATAGGGAATAGGGTGTCACTATATAGAGAATAGGGTGTCACTATGTAGGGTGTCACTATATAGGGAATAGTGTGCCACTACAGAGAATAGGGTGTCCCTATATCGAGAATAAGGTGTCACTATATAGGGAATAGGGTGTCACTATATAGGGAATAAGGTGTCACTATGCAGGGTGTCAATATATAGGGAATAGGGTGTCACTATATATGGAATAGGGTGTCACTATATAGGGAATAGGATGTCACTACAGAGAATAGGGTGTCCCTATATCGGGAATACGGTGTCACTATATAGGGAATAGGGTGACACTATATAGGGAATAGGGTGTCACTATATGGGGAATAGGGTGTCACTATATGGGGAATAGGGTGTCACTATATAGGGAATAGGGTGTCACTATATGGGGAATAGGGTGTCACTATATAGGGGATAGGGTGTCACTATATAGGGAATAGGGTGTCACTATATGGGGAATAGGGTGTCACTATATAGGGAATAGGGTGCCACTATATGGGGAATAGGGTGTCACTATATGGGGAATAGGGTGTCACTATATAGGGAATAGGGTGTCACTATATGGGGAATAGGGTGTCACTATATGGGGAATAGGGTGTCACTATATAGGGAATAGGGTGTCACTTTGTCTTTGCTTCCGTTTTTACTTGAAATTTAACCGTTACCTGAATTATTAGAGAACAGTGTTGTACATTGCTATTTTTTATATTTGTTGGGTCATTTATTTATGTTGATGTGTGCTTGTTTGTGTCAATAAAATGTAGTTTTTTTCTCCTGATTCTCAAAGAGTGCATTTATTGAAACAGAGTACCAGAGCACGGAGCTGTACTCTTAACGTCTCTTCTGTCCTCATGGGACTCAGCACTGTCTTGACCAGTGATACATGGAGTTAAGAGTAGGACACTAAGAAGGACACTATGAACTGTGACTATAGAGGTAAATGTCTTATTGCAGATGGACAGACAGGACACTATGAACTGTGACTGGAAGTTACATGCCTTGTTGCAGATGGACAGGAGGGATTCTGTGTTCCCCTTTGGCCTGTCTCAGAGGCTTCAATGTAAGTATGCTATGCATTATGAATTGGCTGCAGTAATAGTTGGTATTTAGTATCTGTAAGGCTGTAGTGTCAGGGGGTATTTAGTATCTGTACGACTGTAGTGTCAGGGGGTATTTAGTATCTGTACGACTGTAGTGTCAGGGGGTATTTAGTATCTGTAAGGCTGTAGTGTCAGGGGGTATTTAGTATCTGTACGACTGTAGAGTCAGGGGGTATTTAGTATCTGTACGACTGTAGTGTCACGGGGTATTTAGTATCTGTAAGGCTGTAGTGTCAGGGGGTATTTAGTATCTGTACGACTGTAGAGTCAGGGGGTATTTAGTATCTGTAAGGCTGTAGTGTCAGAGGATATTTAATTAAGGATTGACCCTATTTTTCAATTTTCTCCTAAAATTACATACCAAAATCTAACTGCCTGTAGCTCAGGACTTGAAACAAGGATATGCATATTCTTGGTACCATTTGAAAGGAAACACTTTGAAGTTTGTGGAAATGTGAAGGGAACGTAGGAGAATATAACACAATAGATCCGATAAAAGATATTACATACAAAAATAAAAATAACGGTTGGTTTTTGCTACCATCATCTTTGAAATGAGAAAGGCCATAATGTATTATTCCAGCCCAGGTGCAATTTAGATTTTGGCCACTAGATGGCAGCAGTGTATGTGTAAAGTTTTAGATTGATCCAATGAACCATTGCATTTCTGTTCAAAATTTGTGCCTAATATGTTTATTAAAGTTTATTAATAACTTTTCAAGTTCATAATTGTGCACTCTTCTCAAACAATAGCATGGTATTATTTCACTGTAATAGCTAATGTAAATTGGACAGTACAGTTAGATTAACAATAATTTAAGCTTTTTGCCAATATCAGACATGTCTATGTACTGGGAAATGTTCTTGTTACTTGTTACTTGCTAGTCATGCTAATCGCATTAGCCTACATTAGCTCAACCGTCCCGCAGGAGACGCACCAATCCTGAAGAAGTAATTAAGCATTTTTTTTTTGCAGGAGTACATTTCTGCTGTGCAGTGGTGCAAAGACGGCCAGTGGGCTAAGGCGAGCATCCTCTTGTCAACCGCCAGGGAATGTGGGTAATTCAGGAGATATGATCAGCATGTGCCCTCAGAAGGAGACTTGTCCTCCACACCACAACAAACACACACATACGCACACACGCACGTGCACACACACACACACACACACACACACACACACACACACACACACACACACACACACACACATACAAACACACACACACATACACACACAGAGGCAAGCACACACACACAAACACACACACACACTGAAAGGAGACCTGTCTCACAGTCCAGAGCACGCTGACAGTCACAGTCCAGAGCACGGGGACAGTCACAGTCCAGAGCTAGGGGACAGCCACAGTCCAGAGCCAGGGGACAGCCACAGTCCAGAGCCAGGGGACAGTCACAGTCTAGAGCACGCGGACAGTCACAGTCACAGTCCAGAGCACGCGGACAGTCACAGTCCAGAGCTAGGGGACAGCCACAGTCCCAGTCCAGAGCCAAGGGACAGCCCCAGTCCAGAGCCAGGGGACAGTCCCAGTCCAGAGCCAAGGGACAGTCACAGTCCAGAGCTAGGGGACAGTCACAGTCTAGAGCACGCGGACAGTCACAGTCCAGAGCTAGGGGACAGTCACAGTCCAGAGCCAGGGGACAGTCACAGTCCAGAGCTAGGGGACAGTCACAGTCCAGAGCTAGGGGACAGTCACAGTCCAGAGCCAGGGGACAGCCACAGTCCAGAGCACGGGGACAGTCACAGTCCAGAGCTAGGAGACAGTCACAGTCCAGAGCTAGGGGACAGCCACAGTCCAGAGCACGCGGACAGCCACAGTCCAGAGCTAGGGGACAGCCACAGTCCAGAGCCAGGGGACAGCCACAGTCCAGAGCTAGGGGACAGTCACAGTCCAGAGCCAGGGGACAGTCACAGTCCAGAGCCAGGGGACAGTCACAGTCCAGAGCTAGGAGACAGTCACAGTCCAGAGCTAGGAGACAGTCACAGTCCAGAGCTAGGAGACAAGTTACCACCGGCTAAATCTATTATGTTAAAATTCCTATTTACTCTGTTCCATCTGGCTGCGCAATCCACTGTCTCATCAGCCCAGCCAGGCAATTTATATACTAGATCTACGCTTGAAAAATCATCTAGACATTATCTCACATTTCTTTTAGACTAACATTTAGTTTTCAACAGCAGAGTTTTGTAATAACCTTGCTGTCTGTCTATACCACATTTGCAACATAGTTTGAACATTGAAATTCTATCCCCATCTGTCTCATAGTAGTTATGAACGTGTGGGGAGTCGGGATGAGACAGACAGGCAGGCTGGTTTTCTCAGGCAGTCGAAATCATGAATCAGCATCATTTTTATTGATATATACAAAGAACTATCAATAGAAAACAGGTAACTGGTCTTAGCTGTATCTGGGTGGACCTGGCTGGTCCCCTGGCTCTGGACAGTCACAGTCTGGCTTGCGTCCATAGATACAGAACACGAACAGCCAGGTCTATGACCAGGCCAGCCAGGTCTACCCAGATACAGCTAAGACCAGGCCAGCCAGGTCTACCCAGATACAGCTAAGACCAGACCAGCCAGGTCTACCCAGATACAGCTAAGACCAGACCAGCCAGGTCTACCCAGATAAGACCAGCCAGGTCTACCCAGATACAGCTAAGACCAGGCCAGCCAGGTCTACCCAGATACAGCTAAGACCAGACCAGCCAGGTCTACCCAGATACAGCTAAGATCAGACCAGCCAGTCCCAGATACAGCTAAGACCAGACCAGCCAGTCCCAGATACAGCTAAGACCAGACCAGCCAGGTCTACCCAGATACAGCTAAGACCAGACCAGCCAGGTCTACCCAGATAAGACCAGACCAGCCAGGTCTACCCAGATACAGCTAAGACCAGACCAGCCAAGTCTACCCAGATATAGTTCTACCCAGATACAGCTAAGACCAGGCCAGCCAGGTCTACCCAGATACAGCTAAGACCAGGCCAGCCAGGTCTACCCAGATACAGCTAAGACCAGGCCAGCCAGGTCTACCCAGATACAGCTAAGACCAGGCCAGCCAGGTCTACCCAGATACAGCTAAGACCAGGCCAGCCAGGTCTACCCAGACCTGTTAACAGTCTTTCCTGCTGTTTACAGTCTTTCCTGCTTCAGTTTGAAGTGATTGTGTTATCTGTGTAGTTGGCTAGCTGTGTAGTTGCCTAGCTGTGTTGTTGGCTAGCTGTGTAGTTGGCTAGCTGTGTAGTTGGCTAGCTGTGTAGTTGGCTAGCTGTGTAGTTGGCTAGCTGTGTTGTTGGCTTGCTGTGTTGTTGGCTAGCTGTGTTGTTGGCTAGCTGTGTTGTTGGCTAGCTGTGTTGTTGGCTAGCTCCTCTGAACAACAGTGTCCAGACGAGAGAGCACATTTTCTATGACAGGTGAAATCATGCCTCATTAGCTCATTGTTATGGATGTATCCCAATAAATGTCACTAGAAAACAGCTTAAACAAATTTGTTGTTATTGTTGTTATTCTGTCTGCACTGTTTGACGTGACTGTAAATTATCCGTAGTTGGCTAGCTAGCCAGTAGGGGATAAGAACGTTGACAGCCAGTATGGCAATAGAATATTTAGAATTAATGACTGGGTCGCGTCCATAGATACAGAACACGAAGACTTAAAGACTGGATCGCGTCTTTGGCAACCGAAACCGATAGGACGAACGACCAGCCGGATTGGGTAGCAACCCTAGATTTGTGTCGGGACTATATCTTTTGGAAGGATGGAATAGTATGAAGAAATTAATCAAAATAAAGTTTTTAATTCAAATATGTAAATCATTATTTGAATATGTTGGTGACATGTTGTATAAAAGTGATATAATGCCCTCGAAGCCGATGTTTGGAGGAGATATTGGCACGAACCAGCCAGTCCCAGATACAGCTAAGACCAGACCAGCCAGTCCCAGATACAGCTAAGACCAGACCAGCCAGGTCTACCCAGATACAGCTAAGACCAGACCAGCCAGTCCCAGATATAGTTCTACCCAGATACAGCTAAGACCAGACCAGCCAGGTCTACCCAGATACAGCTAAGACCAGACCAGCCAGTTCTACCCAGATACAGCTAAGACCAGACCAGCCAGGTCTACCCAGATATAGTTCTACCCAGATACAGATAAGACCAGACCAGCCAGGTCTACCCAGATACAGCTAAGACCAGACCAGCCAGGTCTACCAGATATAGTTCTACCTAGATACAGATAAGACCAGACCAGCCAGGTCTACCCAGATACAGCTAAGACCAGACCAGCCAGGTCTACCCAGATATAGTTGTACCCAGATACAGCTAAGACCAGACCAGCCAGTCCCAGATACAGCTAAGACCAGACCAGCCAGGTCTACCCAGATACAGCTAAGACCAGACCAGCCAGTCCCAGATATAGTTCTACCCAGATACAGCTAAGACCAGACCAGCCAGGTCTACCCAGATACAGCTAAGACCAGACCAGCCAGTTCTACCCAGATACAGCTAAGACCAGACCAGCCAGGTCTACCCAGATATAGTTCTACCCAGATACAGATAAGACCAGACCAGCCAGGTCTACCCAGATACAGCTAAGACCAGACCAGCCAGGTCTACCAGATATAGTTCTACCTAGATACAGATAAGACCAGACCAGCCAGGTCTACCCAGATACAGCTAAGACCAGACCAGCCAGGTCTACCCAGATATAGTTGTACCCAGATACAGCTAAGACCAGACCAGCCAGTCCCAGATACAGCTAAGACCAGACCAGCCAGGTCTACCCAGATACAGCTAAGACCAGACCAGCCAGGCCTACCCAGATACAGCTAAGACCAGACCAGCCAGTCCCAGATACAGCTAAGACCAGACCAGCCAGTCCCAGATACAGCTAAGACCAGACCAGCCAGTCCCAGATACAGCTAAGACCAGACCAGCCAGGTCTACCCAGATACAGCTAAGACCAGACCAGCCAGGTCTACCCAGATATAGTTCTACCCAGATACAGCTAAGACCAGACCAGCCAGGTCTACCCAGATATAGTTCTACCCAGATACAGCTAAGACCAGACCAGCCAGGTCTACCCAGATATAGTTCTACCCAGATACAGCTAAGACCAGACCAGCCAGGTCTACCCAGATATAGTTCTACCCAGATACAGCTAAGACCAGACCAGCCAGGTCTACCCAGATATAGTTCTACCCAGATACAGATAAGACCAGACCAGCCAGGTCTACCCAGATACAGCTAAGACCAGACCAGCCAGGTCTACCCAGATATAGTTCTACCCAGATACAGATAAGACCAGACTAGCCAGGTCTACCCAGATACAGCTAAGACCAGACCAGCCAGGTCTACCCAGATATAGTTCTACCCAGATACAGCTATGAATAACTCTACTATTGAGAAGGAGCCAACAGCCAAGTCGTGCAAGCCTAAATGGTTTTCAGTGAAGGATGGAAGGTGATTATGTTTCTGAACTGTCATAATTCACCCTATAGTTTCCCATTGGGGAGGTAATTATAAGTGGGACAGACTGCACTGGCACAGCTTGTGCCTGAGTCCCAAATGGCACCATATTCCCTATGGGCCCTGGTCAGCAGTAGGGCACTATATAGGGAATAGGGTGCCAGCTCTGGTCTAAAGTAGTGCACTATATAAGGAATAGGGAGCCAGCTCTGGTCTAAAGTAGTGCACTATATAGGGAATAGGGAGCCAGCTCTGGTCAGCAGTAGGGCACTATATAAGGAATAGGGTGCCAGCTCTGGTCTAAAGTAGTGCACTATATAGGGAATAGGGCCCTGGTCAGCAGTAGGGCACTATATAGGGAATAGGGTGCCAGCTCTGGTCTAAAGTAGTGCACTATGTAGGGAATAGGGTGCCAGCTCTGGTCTAAAGTAGTGCACTATGTAGGGAATAGGGTGCCAGCTCTGGTCTAAAGTAGTGCACTATGTAGGGAATAGGGTGCCATTTGGGACTCATCCTGTAATGTAATGGTCCATGGTGCCGGTTGACAAGCTGTTCAACTAAGGAGTTTGTTGAGAGAGCAATGAACCTTCTCGGTGAAATGTCATCCACTTTTTCTGGCAAAAAACTAACGGGCAATTACTTACACAAGGCATGAAAATGTGCTGGTTCTGCTGGAATTTAGAGGTTCTTGTGTCTGTCTGTCTGTCTGTCTGTCTGTCTGTCTGTCTGTCTGTCTGTCTGTCTGTCTGTCTGTCTGTCTGTCTGTCTGTCTGTCTGTCTGTCTGTCTGTCTGTCTGTCTGTCTGTCTGTCTGTCTGTCTGTCTGTCTGTGTGTGTGTGTGTGTGTGTGTGTGTGTGTGTGTGTGTGTGTGTGTGTGTGTGTGTGTGTGTGTGTGTGTGTGTGTGTGTGTGTGTGTGTGTGTGTGTGTGTGTGTGTGTGTGTGTGTGTGTGTGTGTGTGTGTGTGTGTGTGTGTGTGTGTGTGTGTGAAGTCTGTGTTAGATTAGTGTAAATTAGAATAGATACTTCATTCAGTCTAGTCAGTAATTGTTTCATCATGCGTGCCATGGTTCCCATTGTACTGTATACCCAGGGATAAAGCCCAGAGGAAACAGTGAACTGTAACAGAGACTGCATCCCAAATTAAACCCCATCCCTATTTAGTGCACTACTTTTTGACCAGGACCTATGGGTAAATAGGGTGCCACTTGGGACACACAAAACAGAGACTGGTCTGTTCCTGGTGTGTTTCCCAAACAGGTGATGATTGGTTTATTTGGTGTCTTAGTGACAGGGGAGGAGTGATTGTCCTCCCTGCCCTGGTGTGACTGTACACACCTACACGGCAGGCTTTACTGGAGCGAGAGGCCTACAGTCAACTGAGATGTCCAGTCCATGTAATAACATTGATCCTTTTTACTATCAGACTGACAGAGAACCTCATTCAACTCTAACCCAAAGACATCAGCTGCATTCCATATGCCTTAGGAATGCAGATTTATAATTTGTAGCCTTTATTTTACTAGAACAAATTATTATTATTTACAATGACAGCCTACCGGGGAACAGTGGGTTAACTGCCTTGTTCAGGGGCAAAACAACAGAGTTTTACCTTGTCAGCTCTGGGATTTGATCCAGTAACCTTTCGGTAACTGGCCCAACGCACTAGGCTACCTGCCGTCCCTACACTCTAGCCACTAGGGTACCTGCCGTCCCTACACTCTAACCACTAGGCTACCTGCCGCCCAACGCTCTAACCACTAGGCTACCTGCCGCCCAACGCTCTAACCACTAGGCTACCAGCCGCCCAACGCTCTAACCACTAGGCTACCTGCCACCCAACGCTCTAAACACTAGGCTACCTGCCGCCCAACGCTCTAACCACTAGGCTACCTGCCACCCAACGCTCTAACCACTAGGCTACCAGCCGCCCAACGCTCTAACCACTAGGCTACCTGCCGCCCAACGCTCTAACCACTAGGCTACCAGCCACCCAACGCTCTAACCACTAGGCTACCAGCCGCCCTACGCTCTAACCACTAGGCTACCTGCCGCCCAACGCTCTAACCACTAGGCTACCAGCCGCCCAACGCTCTAACCACTAGGCTACCAGCCGCCCAACGCTCTAACCACTAGGCTACCTGCCGCCCAACGCTCTAACCACTAGGCTACCTACCCCCCCATTTTTTACATTTTTTTTTACATTTAAGTCATTTAGCAGACGCTCTTATCCAGAGCGACTTACATTTAACATTTTTTTTATTTAACTAGGCAAGTCAGTTAAGAACAAACTCTTATTTTCAATGACGGCCTAGGAACAGTGGGTTAACTGCCTTGTTCAGGGGCAGAACGACAGATTTGTACCTTGTCAGCTCGGGGATTTGAACTTGCAACCTTTCGGTTACTAGCCCAACGCTCTAACCACTAGGCTACCCTGCCGCCCCCATTGATTCACACTGGCTTTCGTTAGAGGAGGCAGGTAGCCTAGTGGTTAGAGGAGGCAGGTAGCCTAGTGGTTAGAGTGTAGGGGCGGCAGGTAGCCTAGTGGTTAGAGTGTTGGGTGGCAGGTAGCCTAGTGGTTAGAGCGTTGGGCTGGTAGCCTAGTGGTTAGAGCGTTGGGCGGCTGCTAGCCTAGTGGTTAGAGCGTTGGGCGGCTGGTAGCCTAGTGGTTAGAGCGTTGGGCGGCTGGTAGCCTAGTGGTTAGAGCGTTGGGCGGCTGGTAGCCTAGTGGTTAGAGCGTTGGGCGGCAGGTAGCCTAGTGGTTAGAGCGTTGGGCGGCAGGTAGCCTAGTGGTTAGAGTGTAGGGGTGGCAGGTAGCCTAGTGGTTAGAGCGTAGGGGTGGCAGGTACCCTAGTGGTTAGATTGTAGGGGTGGCAGGTAGCCTAGTGGTTAGAGTGTAGGGGTGGCAGGTAGCCTAGTGGTTAGAGCGTTGGGTGGCAGGTAGCCTAGTGGTTAGAGCGTTGGGCGGCAGGTAGCCTAGTGGTTAGAGCGTTGGGCGGCAGGTAGCCTAGTGGTTAGAGCGTTGGGCGGCAGGTAGCCTAGTGGTTAGAGCGTTGGGCGGCAGGTAGCCTGGGGGTTAGAGCGTTGGGCGGCAGGTAGCCTAGTGGTTAGAGCGTTGGGCGGCAGGTAGCCTAGTGGTTAGAGCGTTGGGCGGCTGGTAGCCTAGTGGTTAGAGCGTTGGGCGGCAGGTAGCCTAGTGGTTAGAGCGTGGGGTGGCAGGTAGCCTGGTGGTTAGAGCGTTGGGCGGCTGGTAGCCTAGTGGTTAGAGCGTTGGGCGGCTGGTAGCCTAGTGGTTAGAGCGTTGGGCGGCTGGTAGCCTAGTGGTTAGAGCGTTGGGCGGCTGGTAGCCTGGTGGTTAGAGCGTTGGGCGGCTGGTAGCCTAGTGGTTAGAGCATTGGGCGGCTGGTAGCCTAGTGGTTAGAGCGTTGGACTAGTAACCGAACGGTTGCAAGATTGAATCCCCCGAGCTGACAAGGTAAAAATCCTAGGCCGTCATTGAAAATAATAATTTGTTCTTAACTGACTTGCCTAGTTAAATAAATATAAGGTCTACTGTACATAACTTGGACAGCACAGAATAAGGTGTATTGATTTGATTAGTCATCAAATAGTGTTTGATGAAAGGGTCCATTAAAGACACTTCCATTGTTTTAGTGCATCAAATGTCATTTCCTCCTTTAAATTGGAGAGGAATAAAATCAAATCAAAATGGCAGGCAGTCCCAACACACACGCACACACTGTCTGGCTTATATAAACGCTCATTAAATTATTAAATCCGTTTCAATTAATCAATCTTAGTGCTTCCATATCTCTTTTCAAAAAATGTCCTCCTGAAAAACGATGCTTTTTTAAAGAACGTTTCGGTTCGAATGCAGCAGTCTGTTTGGCATTACTAGCAGGCAGCATCCTGCCTCTCTCTCTCCCCATTGCCTTCTCTGCTTAGACTACTGCACTTGAATTCTGTTTAAAGGCATTTTTTCCCCAACCCGACTCTGTTTACATCCCAAATTGCGCCCTATATAGTGCATAGGGAATAGGGGGCATTTGGGATGTAGCCTAGGAGTGGGACGGGCGAAGTGAGGGGAATACTTTGGTCCCTTCCCAGTCTCCACTTTTAATACGCGCTCCCACACACAACTCCGGGTGATGCAGACCTAACTAGGAATCTAGACCGACTGGTCGGGAAGACACACGAGCACCACATACACGACCGACTATTTGGATTGTAATATCAATAAACCGTGGAAGATTGAGGGAAAGTTGAAGAAAAACTTGGAATCTAATCTGAATATCTTCCCGTCTTGTTTCCAGGTAGGTTTACCTTGGTTTTACGCAGTGGATAATTAGTATAATTTACATTATTTGATCTGGGACAGTGCGTCTGCTTCAGTCTCTATAGTATGTCTCAAGTAGTTATCTGGGCTGTACGGCTACTGTATATCATGCGTATAATTTTTTATAGAGGACATAATAAATGTATATTTCTCAGAGATGTGCGGATTTGAAAAGTGAAAATTGAACTTTAGACTTTCTAACTTTACTTTTCACCAGTTATTTCGTTTTGTTGTTGTAGTTGGCTAGATTTATAGACCCGTTTCCCGACAGACTCACAGCTGCAGCGCGAACAACCAGCACGGACTTGAACTAGTAGCCCCGAGCTATCCTGAGTGGCAGAGCTATCCATACCCACTCCGCTGCACGGGGTTTTACCAGTTGGGAAGGCGCAGTTTAGCGCACCCCTCCCCCTACAGTCCCAAATCCAAATGAAGTGTTGAGCTGCTGAACCACGTAGATGAAAGACCATGCCCCTCACACACCTCCAGGGATGCTGTAAACGGAATATTTGGTGTTAAATGTTATCTTTGACAACATCTGTTCTTTGTCATCTAGTGTCTTTAAAAAAATAAGGTTCCCTAAAGGGTTCTTCAGCATGGAACCCTTTGATATTCTAGGGAGAACCCGTTTTGGTTCCACGTAGAACCCTTTGGGAATCCATGCAGAACCCCAAAACGTCCGACATGAATCCCAAAAGGGTTCTCTACCTGGAACCAAAACAGGTTCTTCAAAGGGTTCTCCTATGGGGACAGCCGAAGAACCCTTTTAGGTTCTAGATAGTTCCTTTTTCTGTCAGTGGACTAGGACAACTTGGATGACGTTTTGAATTGACTGATCCTGTCATC
Organism: Salvelinus fontinalis; assembly: GCF_029448725.1. Classification (NCBI taxonomy): domain Eukaryota; kingdom Metazoa; phylum Chordata; class Actinopteri; order Salmoniformes; family Salmonidae; genus Salvelinus; species Salvelinus fontinalis. The sequence continues at coordinate 3,728,755 of NC_074665.1, read as the reverse complement.
ACTTTTGGTGTTATAAACAGTCGGATATGATTCAGATTCCATGGTCTGTTTTATGATTCAGTCAGATATGATTCAGATTGCATGGTCTGTTTTATGATTCAGTCAGATATGATTCAGATTGCATGGTCTGTTTTATGATTCAGTCAGATATGATTCAGATTGCATGGTCTGTTTTATGATTCAGTCAGATATGATTCAGATTGCAAGGTCTGTTTTATGATTCAGTCAGATATGATTCAGATTGCATGGTCTGTTTTATGATTCAGTCAGATATGATTCAGATTGCATGGTCTGTTTTATGATTCAGTCAGATATGATTCAGATTGCATGGTCTGTTTCATGATTCAGTCAGATATGATTCAGATTGCAAGGTCTGTTTTATGATTCAGTCAGATATGATTCAGATTGCATGGTCTGTTTTATGATTCAGTCAGATATGATTCAGATTGCATGGTCTGTTTTATGATTCAGTCAGATATGATTCAGATTGCATGGTCTGTTTTATGATTCAGTCAGATATGATTCAGATTGCATGGTCTGTTTTATGATTCAGTCAGATATGATTCAGATTGCAAGGTCTGTTTTATGATTCAGTCAGATATGATTCAGATTGCATGGTCTGTTTTATGATTCAGTCAGATATGATTCAGATTGCATGGTCTGTTTCATGATTCAGTCAGATATGATTCAGATTGCACGGTCTGTTCTATGATTCAGTCAGATATGATTCAGATTGCATGGTCTGTTTTATGATTCAGTCAGATATGATTCAGATTGCATGGTCTGTTTTATGATTCAGTCAGATATGATTCAGATTGCATGGTCTGTTTTATGATTCAGTCAGATATGATTCAGATTGCATGGTCTGTTTTATGATTCAGTCAGATATGATTCAGATTGCATGGTCTGTTTTATGATTCAGTCAGATATGATTCAGATTGCATGGTCTGTTTTATGATTCAGTCAGATATGATTCAGATTGCATGGTCTGTTTTATGATTCAGTCAGATATGATTCAGATTGCAAGGTCTGTTTTATGATTCAGTCAGATATGATTCAGATTGCATGGTCTGTTTTATGATTCAGTCAGATATGATTCAGATTGCATGGTCTGTTTCATGATTCAGTCAGATATGATTCAGATTGCACGGTCTGTTCTATGATTCAGTCAGATATGATTCAGATTCCATGGTCTGTTTTATGATTCAGATTGCAAGGTCTGTTCTATGATTCAGTCAGCTTTGATTCAGACATTTGTGTCTGAGACATGTTGATTATGAATCCCAGGTAGTCTAGACTCTAGAGACTCTATTTGTCCATGCAGTCTGTCCAACAGGAGGATGCCAGGTCTGACTGGCATTGAAGAGGTAGCCAGTAAATAACTCTCCTCTGCCCTGTTGAGACTGAGGGAACGACTGTTTCTTTAATGAGAGCAGTACACATAGCCTGGTCCTCGATCTGTTTGTGTTGTCTTGACAACTCCTATACTGCTATGATAATGACCATAGGAGTCCGCAAGACAACACAAACAGATCTGGGACCTTACACAGGATGAATTACTTTAAAGGTGGACTCAGCGATATGGCATTGAAAGTAGAAACAGTATAGTGAGTCAATTTCCGTAACAACTAAGAGCGTAGAAGCGCGAGGCTCATCTTCTCTGCTGTTTTGGTCCCGTGGCTACTACATGCACATATACTGTGTGTGACTGTGTGAAAGCTAAGTTTTGCATCTCACTCATCTACAATATCTCCGGTGGTGCTCGTGGCGACATAATTTCCCTGAGTCTACCTTCAAATACAACAGAGCAAAGCTGAGATATTAAACTCTTATCACTAGAGAAGAGCAGAGATATTAAACTCTCATCACTAGAGAAGAGCAGAGATATTAAACTCTCATCACTAGAGAAGAGCAGAGATATTAAACTCTCATCACTAGAGAAGAGCAGAGATATTAAACTCTCATCACTAGAGAAGAGCAGAGATATTAAACTCTCATCACTAGAGAAGAGCAGAGATATTAAACTCTCATCACTAGAGAAGAGCAGAGATATTAAACTCTCATCACCAGAACAGGGATATTAAACTCTCATCACCAGAACAGAGATATTAAACTCTCAGCACCAGAGCAGTGATATTAAACTCTCATCACCAGAACAGAGATATTAAACTCTCATCACCAGAACAGAGATATTAAACTCTCATCACCAGAACAGAGATATTAAACTCTCATCACCAGAACAGAGATATTAAACTCTCAGCACCAGAACAGAGATATTAAACTCTCATCACCCGAACAGAGATATTAAACTCTCATCACCAGAACAGAGATATTAAACTCTCATCACCAGAACTGAGATATTAAACTCTCATCACCAGAGCAAAACAGTGATATTAAACTCTCATCACCAGAGCAGAACAGTGATATTAAATGCATCAGACTTCATCAGGAAGTGACCTTGTAGAGACATGTTGATGTTTCCTGCTCCTCAGATCCCTGCTCTTTGTTGTGTTTTAGGTGGCACCACTTGGCAGATATATGCCAACATACCTGCCAACACTTCCAGGTACTTCCAATCCATCCACAGGATTCATGCTTTCTAGTTAGTCTTTCAAATATCTTCTATTGAATCAGTTTTCAAAACGTTATTGTGTTTATAGTCCCGTGTTGATCAGTGACATGGTGAGGTCGGTGGCTGGGTTTGCACTGCTAAGACAGATTTACTCACAAATAGACTTTGATGAAGCCCCATTTCACTATACAACAGATAGCTCCAACAACCAGAGTGACATTGGCTATTAACTGAAATTGACAAACAGATTTTCACCAATTGTAAACGCCAATGTAGCCAAAGATACACAAGCGATACCCTCCGACGGCGGCTTATTTAATATCATCCGACATAACGACACACTGCTCAACTCAACTCAGCCATAGTCCGATGTAGTATCCACAGTCACAACTGACAGGTGGTCACCAAACACCACCATCAGCCTCATGGTCACCAAACACCACCATCAGCCTCATGGTCACCGAACACCACCATCAACACCGCATGGTCACCAAACACCACCACCAGCCTCATGGTCACCGAACACCACCATCAGCCTCATGGTCACCAAACACCACCATCAGCCTCATGGTCACCAAACACCACCATCAGCCTCATGGTCACCAAACACCACCATCAGCCTCATGGCCACCAAACACCACCATCAGCCTCATGGTCACCAAACACCACCATCAGCCTCATGGTCACCAAACACCACCATCAGCCTCATGGTCACCAAACACCACCATCAGCCTCATGGTCACCAAACACCACCATCAGCCTCATGGTCACCAAACACAACCATCAGCCTCATGGTCACCAAACACTACCATCAGCCTCATGGTCACCAAACACCACCATCAGCCTCATGGTCACCAAACACCACCACCAGCCTCATGGTCACCAAACACCACCATCAGCCTTATGGTCACCAAACACCACCATCAGCCTCATGGTCACCAAACACCACCATCAGCCTCATGGTCACCAAACACCACCATCAGCCTCATGGTCACCAAACACCACCATCAGCCTCATGGTCACCAAACACCACCATCAGCCTCATGGTCACCAAACACCACCATCAGCCTCATGGTCACCAAACACCACCATCAGCCTCATGGTCACCAAACACCACCATCAGCCTCATGGTCACCAAACACCACCATCAGCCTCATGGTCACCAAACACCACCATCAGCCTCATGGCCACCAAACACCACCATCAGCCTCATGGTCACCAAACACCACCATCAGCCTCATGGTCACCAAACACCACCATCAGCCTCATGGTCACCAAACACCACCATCAGCCTCATGGTCACCAAACACCACCATCAGCCTCATGGTCACCAAACACCACCATCAGCCTCATGGCCACCAAACACCACCATCAGCCTCATGGTCACCAAACACCACCATCAGCCTCATGGTCACCAAACACCACCATCAGCCTCATGGTCACCAAACACCACCATCAGCCTCATGGTCACCAAACACCACCATCAGCCTCATGGTCACCAAAAAACACCAGTAGCCTCATTTCTGCAGAAATGTTTTGGTATCCTACCCCAGATTAGTTCCTCGACACAATCCTGTCTCGGAGCTCTATGGACAATTCCTTCGACCTCATGGCTTGGTGTTTGCTCTGACATGCACTGTCAACTGTGGGACCTTAAATAGACGGGTGTGTGCCTTTCCAAATCATGTCCAATCAATTGAATTGCCGGTCCAATTAGAGGGCAGAGTGTGCGTTTCACTAGTCAATCTTTTGCACTTTTTTTTTTTTTTTTTTTTTTGCAAATGTGATGCTACGGCTAGTGTCTCTGGCAACGTGGAGATTAATCCACAGAGACTGTGTCACAAAATGACAAAACAAGCACGACAAGCAGAAAAAAATATTCAGCTATTCAACTATGCAGCTATTTAACTATTCAACTATTCAACTATTAATTTATTCAACTATTCAACCTTTTCAGCTATTTAACTATTCAACCATTTTTTTATTCAGCTATTTAACTATTCAGCTATTCAGCTAGTTAACTATTCAGCTATTTAACTATTCAGCTATTCAGCTAGTTAACTATTCAGCTATTTAACTATTCAGCTATTCAGCTAGTTAACTATTCAGCTATTTAACTATTCAGCTATTCAACTAGTTAACTATTCAACTATTCAACTATTCAGCTATAAGTCAAGTCAACTCCTAGTTGGTACTGATTCAGTAAGTAGGACAAGGTGTTGGGTGTCTGACTGTGTGCGGAAGGTGTCTACTGGTAAGATAAGATACAATAGAGGATATGTAGTGGCTGTCTTGGCCTGTCCTACAGCCAAGCACATGGTGTGACAGGCAGTTGCATCAGTAGGACACACACACACACACACACACACACACACACACACACACACACACACACACACACACACACACACACACACGCACACACGCACACACGCACACACGCACGCACACACGCACACACGCACACACGCACGCACACACGCACACACACACGCACACGCACACGCACACACACACACACACATGGTTCTAGTTCACAGGTGTCTAGTTGGCTAATCCTGTTATTGTTGTTTTGTTGTATGTAATCCATGTTAGAACACTGAGAATGTTGTCCTGATGGAGAGGAATGTAAGGGTTAGAACACTGAGAATGTTGCTCTGATAGAGAGGAATGTAAGGGTTAGAACACTGAGAATGTTGTCCTGATGGAGAGGAATGTAAGGGTTAGAACACTGAGAATGTTGCTCTGATGGAGAGGAATGTAAGGGTTAGAACACTGAGAATGTTGCTCTGATAGAGAGGAATGTAAGGGTTAGAACACTGAGAATGTTGCTCTGATAGAGAGGAATGTAAGGGTTAGAACACTGAGAATGTTGCTCTGATAGAGAGGAATGTAAGGGTTAGAACACTGAGAATGTTGCTCTGATAGAGAGGAATGTAAGGGTTAGAACACTGAGAATGTTGCTCTGATAGAGAGGAATGTAAGGGTTAGAACACTGAGAATGTTGCTCTGATAGAGAGGAATGTAAGGGTTAGAACACTGAGAATGTTGCTCTGATAGAGAGGAATGTAAGGGTTAGAACACTGAGAATGTTGCTCTGATAGAGAGGAATGTAAGGGTTAGAACACTGAGAATGTTGTCCTGATGGAGAGGAATGTAAGGGTTAGAACACTGAGAATGTTGTCCTGATAGAGAGGAATGTAAGGGTTAGAACACTGAGAATTTTGTCCTGATAGAGAGGAATGTAAGGGTTAGAACACTGAGAATGTTGCTCTGATAGAGAGGAATGTAAGGGTTAGAACACTGAGAATGTTGCTCTGATAGAGAGGAATGTAAGCGTTAGAACACTGAGAATGTTGTCCTGATGGAGAGGAATGTAAGGGTTAGAACACTGAGAATGTTGTCCTGATAGAGAGGAATGTAAGGGTTAGAACACTGAGAATGTTGCTCTGATAGAGAGGAATGTAAGGGTTAGAACACTGAGAATGTTGTCCTGATAGAGAGGAATGTAAGGGTTAGAACACTGAGAATGTTGCTCTGATAGAGAGGAATGTAAGGGTTAGAACACTGAGAATGTTGCTCTGATAGAGAGGAATGTAAGGGTTAGAACACTGAGAATGTTGCTCTGATAGAGAGGAATGTAAGGGTTAGAACACTGAGAATGTTGCTCTGATAGAGAGGAATGTAAGGGTTAGAACACTGAGAATGTTGTCCTGATGGAGAGGAATGTAAGGGTTAGAACACTGAGAATGTTGCTCTGATAGAGAGGAATGTAAGGGTTAGAACACTGAGAATGTTGCTCTGATAGAGAGGAATGTAAGGGTTAGAACACTGAGAATGTTGTCCTGATAGAGAGGAATGTAAGGGTTAGAACACTGAGAATGTTGTCCTGATAGAGAGGAATGTAAGGGTTAGAACACTGAGAATGTTGCTCTGATAGAGAGGAATGTAAGGGTTAGAACACTGAAAATTGGATTGAATCTAGGATTATGTTGTTGGTTGGCTGACACTGAGTTAACCATGCAATATTCCCTTTTCCTCTGCAGGATAAGTAGTCCATTTCCATGATGTATAATCTATCAACGACCCACATGATCGCCATCCTCACCTCTGATACAAACATGCATAGCCACAGACTCCGGAAGCCCCTATGTGATAGTGATGTATTGTTAGAAGCTGAACAGAGACCCTCACTCGAGCTGCACGTGAAACAGCTCTGTTAGCTTTGTGGAGGGTTTGAGGAGGGCCTAGACCCTCTATCTCTGGCCCCAAACACACTCACGTTTCTGTGCAGAAAAAACTCGGTTCAAATATGCGCTGGGCACTGGTGAAAAGTAGTGTACCGGGTAAGGAATAAGATTGGGTTCTTTTGGGATGTACACCTATATCTCTTTCAGATATAGGAGTTACCATGACTGGTTATTTTTGCCTGTTTTTTTGTAATATCTGAAAAGGGTAGAGGGTAAAACAAAAAAAAACTAAAGACCTAGTCGTGATTCCTGCATTTTCACAGACCCCGTAACCAACATGCAGGTATCAGGTCTCTGTGAATGCTTCTCTGCTTTTTTTGCAGGTAAATTCATTAACACTTCCATTGTTTAACACCTCGCTAACTTGAAAGGCAAACAGCCCCCATGGTTAAACAACACACCAGCGTCTCCCAATTTGCCAGTTACCCACTGATATGTAGAAATGGGTATCCGTGCAAGAAAGTGGTAAATACAGGGCTGTTAAATTTTTTTAACATTACCTTGTATTTTTTCAGGCAATATACCACATATTCTGTCTGATATAGGTACTACTGTACAAGAGTGTTGGGGGTAGATAGGTGTCAGTGGCGGTTGGTGACGTTTAAGATGAGGGAGGATGATTTTTTTTTTAATTATGAGCATGGCCTTATTTCTATTACAGCATATTGGATGACTGTCATTCATATTCCATTCACCCAGTTCAACGTAACAGTGATAGGTTTAGGTTACTATCATTCATATTCACCCAGTTCAATGTAACAGGGATAGGTTTAGGTTACTGTCATTCATATTCACCCAGTTCAATGTAACAGTGATAGGTTTAGGTTACTATCATTCATATTCACCCAGTTCAATGTAACAGTGATAGGTTTAGGTTACTATCATTCATATTCACCCAGTTCAATGTAACATCGATAGGTTTAGGCTACTACATGATACTCTAATTTTACCCTGTACCCATCATGAGGTTGCTACAAACTAGCCTATGCATAAAAGATAACAACGTAGGTTGAGAGAAATAAGAGTAATCAAGGTGACAGACAGTGACTAATTCAATACCGCCTTGAACACTCTGGCCTGCATCTAGCTGATCTAGGGTGTAATCATTAGTCCAACAGTTGTAAACGAGAGTTTCTATTGGACAAATTCAGGTATGTTTATCCCCGTTTACTTTAGTGTTCTTCCATTAAGGATTTTTGTTTTTCAACAGAATCGTAATGAATACACCCCTGATCACACACAAACACAGTTCACTTTCATAGCAGCCACATACAAACAACATGAACACCATGCTCAATGTGTAATTCCTTCTTGCATCTATGCGCTCTTCTCCTCTCACCGTTTAACCTTCGCTTACCAAACTTTCATAACATAACCGCTACACACAGACGACGTTAGTAACTTCGTAGTCAACACAGCTACTAGAACTAACGCGTTAGTAAAACCCCGCTACAATCATGCAGTACAGTGTACAGTCAGCAAGCAGTTTAGCAGTTACACAAGCAGGCCCCATTGGCAATAAATTAATAAAACCATCGATAAAACCATATACTGCTTCTCCAAGACCAGATCCAAATACATGTTATTTTCTTGAAGAAAAGGCAGAGAAGGTCGGGGTGCCTTGTGAGGATTCGTAGGCGACTGAGTAAATCACCTTTACCATCAGTTCTATTGGCCAACCACTGGAAAACAAACAGGATAATCTACGGTCGAGACTCTCCTGCCAATGGGACATTCAAATCTGTAATATCTTATGTTTTACCGAGTTGTGGCTGAATGAGGTGGCTGGGTTTTCCGTGCATCGCCAGGACAGAGCAGCTACATCTGGTAAGATGAGGGGCGGGGATGTGTGTCTATTTGTCAATAACAGCTGATACGCAATGTCTAATATTAAATAAGTGACAAAATATTGCTCGCCTGAGGTAGAGTACCTCATGATAAGCTGTAGACCACACTATCTACCAAGAGAGTTCTCATCTATATTATTCGCAGCAGTCTATTTATCACCACAAACCGATGCTGGCACTAAGACCGCTCTAAATCAGCTGTATAAGGCCATGAGCAAACAACAACATTTTCATCCAGAAGCGCTGCTCCTAGTGGCCGGGGACTATAATGCAGGAAAACTTAAATCAGTTTTACCTCATTTCAACCAACATGTCACATGTGCAACCAGAGGACAAAAAACTCTTTAGACCACCTTTACTCTACACACAGAGACGCATACAAAGCTCTCCTTTGCCCTCCATTTGGCAAATTTGACTATAATTTTATCCTCCTGATTCCTGCTTACAAACGAAAACTAAAGCAGGAAGTACCAGTGATTCACTCAATACGGAAGTGGTCAGATGACGCAGATGCTAAGCTACAGGACTGTTTTGCTAGCACAGACTGGAATATGTTCCGTGATTCATCCAATGGCACTGAGGAGTACACGACCTCAGTCATCGGCTTCATGGACGACGTCGTCCCCACAGTGACCGTACGTACATAATCCGAACAGAAGCCATGGATTACAGGCAACATCCGCACCGAGCTAAAGGCTAGAGATGCCACTTTTAGGAGCGGAACACTAATCCGGACACTTGTAAAAAAAATCCCGCTATGCGAACAATCAAACAGGCAAAGTGTCAATACAGGTCTAAGATTGAATTCTACTGAACCGGCTTGCAAACTATTGCGGACTACAAAGAGAAACCCAGCCGCGAGCTGCCCAGTGACGTGAGCCTACCAGATGAGCTAAATGCCTGTTATGCTCGCGTCGAGGCAAGCAACACTGAAGCATGCATGAGAGCACCAGCTGTTTCGGACGACTGTGTGATCATGCTCGCCGTAGCCGATGTGAGCAAGAGCTATAAACAGGTCAACATTCACAAGGCCGCAGGGCCAGACGGATTACCAGGGCGTGTACTCAGAGCATGTGCAGACCATCTGGCAAGTGTCTTCACTGACATTTTCAATCTCTCCCTGACCTATCTGTAATATCCACGTTTCAAGCTGACCACCATAGTCCCTGTGCCCAAGAATGCAAAGGTAACCTGCCTAAATGAGTATTGCCCATAGCATGTCGGTAGCCATGAAGTGCTTTGAAAGGCTGGTGATGGCTCACATCAACACCACCATCCCAGAAATCTTAGACCCACTCCAATTCGCATACCGCCCCAACAGATCTACAGATGACACAATCTCAGTCGCACTCCACACTGCCCTTTCCCACCTGGACAGAAGGAACACCTATGTGAGAATGCTATTCATTGATTACAGCTCAGCGTTCAACACCATAGTGTCCACCAAGCTCATCACTACGCCAAGGACCTTGGGACTAAACACCTCCCTCTGCAACTGGATCCTGGCCTTCCTGACAGGCCTCCCCCAGGTGGTAAGGGTAGGTAACAACACATCTGCCACGCTGATCCTCAACACGGGGGTCCCTCAGAGGTGTGTACTTAGTCCCCTCCTGTACTCCCTGTTCACCCACGACTGCGTAGCCAAGCACGACTCCAACACCGTCATTAAGTTTGCTGATGACACAACAGTGTCACTGATCACTGACAACGATGAGATGATGCTTCTACGGAGGTCAGAGTCCTGGCAGTGCAGTGCCAGGACAACAACCTCTCCCCCAATGTGAGTGAGACAAAGGTGATGATCGTGGACTACAGGAAGAGGACGGGGCTGTAGTTTGAGCATGTCCACATCACCAACAAACTATTATGGTCCAAACACACCAAGACAGTCGTGAAGAGGGCACAACAAGACCTTTTCCCCCTCAGGAGACTGAAAAGGTTTTGCCATGGATCCTCAGATCCTCAAAAAGTTCTACAGCTGCACCGTCGAGAGTATCCTGACCGGTTACATCACCGCCTGGTATGGCAACTGCTCGGCATCTGACCGCAAGGCGCTACAGAGGGTAGTGCGTATGGCCCAGTACGTCACCGGGGCCAAGCTTCCTGCCATCCAGGACCTATATACTAGGCGGTGTCAGAGGATGGCCCAAAAAATTTGTCAGAGACTCCAGTCATAGACTGCGGTACCGCAGCACCAAGTCTAAGACCAAAAGGCTCCTTAACAGCTTCTACCTCCAAGCTATAAGACTGCTGAACAATTAATCAAATGGCCACCCGGACTATTTACATTGACCCCCCCCCAATATACAGCTACTCGCTGTTTATTATCTATGCGTAGTCACTTTACCCCTACCTATATGTACATATGACCTCGACTAACCTGTACCCCCTCACATTCACTCAGTACCGGTACCCCCTGTATATATTGTAGCCTTGTTGTTGTAATGTAATTTTATGGTGTTACTTTTTTATATTTTACTTTAGTGTATTTAGTTAATATTTTCTTAAACTCTATTTCTTTGAACTGCATTGTGGGTTAAGGGCTTCTAAAGCATTTCACTGCTGCTACCTGGTCTGTCATTCTGCCTGACTAGGACCACCAGCTGGACGTGTAACATCCACACTCTCTCCTTGATTGATTTTAAAGCTGTAATTTAATGGATTCCGCGCATGTGACAAATAACATTTAGATTTTGAACTAATCACCACATTTTCTGCACTGCAGTGCTAGCTAGCTGTAGCTTATGCTTTCAGTACTAGATTCATTCTCTGATCCTTTGATTGGGGGGGACAACATATCAGTTCTTGCTGCAAGAGATCTGATTGGCTGGAGGACTTTCTCTGGAAGTTGTCATAATTACTGTGTAAGTCTATGGAAGGGGGTGAGAACCATGAGCCTCCTAGGTTTTGAATTGAAGTCAATGTACCCAGAGGAGGATGGAAGCTAGCTGTCCTCCGGCTACACCGTGGTGCTACCCTACAGAGTGCTGTTGAGGCTACTGTAGACATTCATTGAAAAACTGTGTGTTTTAATCAATTATTTGGTGACGTGAATATATTTAGGATAATTTTATCAAAAAGGATAATTTTTTCAATGTTAAACTATTTTTATTTGTATGAAATTCACTGATGAGTATTGTCCTCCCCTTCCTCCTCTGAGGAGCCTCCACTGGTAGATGTGTTGATAGGTGTCTGGCAAATAAGTGCTGTAGTTTCCTTTATCCAAAAGACAGACATGCTGACTCACCTATTTAATTATCCTGATGCAGGTCTCTCACTTTCTCTCTCTCTCTCTCTCTCTCTCCCTCAACTTCTCTCTTTCTGTCTCACTCTCTCACTCACTCCACTTACCCTCTCTCTCTCCCTCTCTCTCTCTCTCTCACTCTCTTTTTCTCTGTTTGCTCCCTCCCTCCCTCTCTCCTTCCCTCAACTTCTCTCTTTCTGTCTCACTCTCACTCACTCACTCCACTTACCCTCTCTCTCTCTAACTCTCTAACTATCTCTCTCTCTAACTCTCTAACTATCTCTCTCTCTAACTATCTCTCACACGTTTTCTCACTCACCCCACCCCTCTCCCAGTCTGAGATGTTTCTGTATCTGTCCTAGCATGTCCTTCCTCAGCCACCTCCCTCCTTCTTTACCTCCCTCCCTACCTCCTGGCTGGTGTGTGTGTGTGTGTGTACGTGTGTGTGTGTGTGTGTGTGTGTGTGTGTGTGTGTGTGTGTGTGTGTGTGTGTGCGTGCGTGCGTGCGTGCGTGCGTGCGTGCGTGCGTGCGTGCGTGCGTGCGTGCGTGTGTGTGTTCATGCAGCATGGATATCTGTCTGCCGGTCAACACATGCTAATCAGTCTCTCAAATGCAAACATTGCAGAAGACGCAGACATTATAATACCACTTGCATTGTGGATTACAGGCATCTATAATCTAAAGAGAGACTGAAGAACAGTTTTCACATATTTAACGACCAAGGGTTTACAGTGGTCAACACAGTTAAAGTGATGGTTAGCTTTGCACCAAAATATACTGACTGTACTCTAACTTCCTCTCTAAAACAACTACTCCCCTCTATGATGTATGCTTTCCTGGATCGATATGACAACAGCTAGTGAAAGTACAGGGCGCCAAATTCAAAACAACAGAAATCTCATAATTAAAAATCCCCAGACATACAAGTATTTTACACCATTTTAAAGATACACTTGTTTTTAATCCCACGTCAGTGTCCGATTTCAAAAAGGCTTTACGACGAAAGCGCAACATATCATTATGTTAGGTCAGCACCTATTCACAGAAAAACACAGCCATCTTTCCAGCCAAAGAGAGGAGTCACAAAAAAGCATAAATAGAGATAAAATGAATCACTAACCTTTGATGATCTTCATCAGATTACACTCATAGGACTTCATGTTACACAATACATGTATGTTTTGTTCGATAAAATTCATATTTATATCCAAAAATCTCAGTTTACATTGGTGCGTTATGATCAGTAATGTTTTGCCTCCAAAACATCCAGTGATTTTGCGGAGAGCCACATCAATTTACAGAAACACTAAAAATAAACATTGATAAAAGATACAAGTATTATACATGGAACTTTAGATAAACTTCTCCTTAATGCAACCGCTGTGTCAGATTTCAAAAAAACTTTACGGAAAAAGCACACCATGCAATAATCTGAGTACGGGGCTCAGAGCCCAAAACAACCATAAAGATATCCACCATGTTGTGGAGTCAACAGATGTCAGAATAGCATTATAAATATTCACTTACCTTTGATGATCTTCATCAGAATGCACTCCCAGGAATCCCAGTTCCACAAAAAATGTTTGATTTGTTTCATAAAGTCCATAATTTATGTCCAAATACCTCATATTTGTTTGCGTGTTCAGTACACAATCCAAACTTACGACATGCGGGCAGGTCCAGGCAAAAGTTCAGACGAAAAGTCATATTACATGTCAAACATAGTATAGAATCAATCTTTAGGATGTTTTTAGCATAAATCTTCAATAATGTTCCAACCGGAGAATTCCCTTGTCTTCAGAAATGCAATGGAACGCAAGCTAACTCCCTCACGTGAACGCGCCTGGTCAGCGCATGGCACTCTGCCAGACCCATGTCTCAAAGAGCCCTCATTCCCCCCTCCTTCACAGTAGAAGCACCAAACAAGGTTCTAAAGACTGTTGACATCTAGTGGAAGCGTTAGGAAGTGCAATATGACCAATATCCCACTGTATCTTCGATAGGCTATGAGTTGAAAACCTACAAACCTCAGATTTCCCACTTCCTGTTTGGATTTTTTCTCAGGTTTTTGCCTGCCATATGAGTTCTGTTATACTCACAGACATCATTCAAACCGTTTTAGAAACGTCAGAGTGTTTTCTATCCAAATCTACTAATAATATGCATATATTAGCAACTGGGCCTGAGTAGCAGGCAGTATACTCTGGGCACCTTATTCATCCAAGCTACTCAATACTGCCCCCAGCCATAAAATACATGTTGATAGTGACATGCTATCTGCTAATAATTCACCAAATAATTTAATTGCCACACAACAACTACAGTTGGTGGTATTTGTTTGGAAACACCATGGTAACTCTGAGAGAAAAACAGGTAGACAACCTGAGGACAGACTGGTAGACAACATGAATACAGACTGGTAGACAACCTGAGGACATACATACTGGTAGACAACCTGAGGACATATATACTGGTAGACAACATGAAGACATACTGGTAGACAACCTGAGGACATACTGGTAGGCAACCTGAGGACATACTGGTAGACAACCTGAGGACATACATACTGGTAGACAACCTGAGGACATACTGGTAGGCAACCTGAGGACATACTGGTAGACAACCTGAGGACATACTGGTAGACAACCTGAGGACATACTGGTAGACAACCTGAAGACATACTGGTAGACAACCTGAGGACATACTGGTAGACAACCTGAGGACATACTGGTAGACAACCTGAGGACATACTGGTAGACAACCTGAGGACAGACTGGTAGACAACCTGAGGACATACTGGTAGACAACCTGAGGACATACATACTGGTAGACAACCTGAGGACATACTGGTAGACAACATGAAGACAGACTGGTAGACAACCTGAGGACATACATACTGGTAGACAACCTGAGGACATACTGGTAGACAACATGAAGACATACTGGTAGACAACCTGAGGACATACTGGTAGACAACATGAAGACATACTGGTAGACAACCTGAGGACATACTGGTAGACAACCTGAGGACATACTGGTAGACAACCTGAGGACATACTGGTAGACAACCTGAGGACATACATACTGGTAGACAACCTGAGGACATACTGGTAGACAACATGAAGACAGACTGGTAGACAACCTGAGGACATACATACTGGTAGACAACCTGAGGACATACTGGTAGACAACATGAAGACAGACTGGTAGACAACCTGAGGACATACTGGTAGACAACCTGAGGACATACATACTGGTAGACAACCTGATTACATACTGGTAGACAACCTGAGGACATACTGGTAGACAACCTGAAGACATACTGGTAGACAATCTGAGGACATACTGGTAGACAACCTGAGGACATACTGGTAGACAACCTGAGGACATACTGGTAGACAACCTGAGGACATACTGGTAGGCAACCTGAGGACAGACTGGTAGACAACCTGAAGACAGACTGGTAGACAACCTGAGGACATACATACTGGTAGACAACCTGAGGACATACTGGTAGACAACCTGAGGACATACTGGTAGACAACATGAAGACAGACTGGTAGACAACCTGAAGACATACTGGTAGACAACCTGAGGACATACTGGTAAACAACCTGAGGACATACATACTGGTAGACAACCTGAGGACATATATACTGGTAGACAACCTGAGGACAGACTGGTAGACAACCTGAAGACAGACTGGTAGACAACCTGAGGACATACTGGTAGACAACCTGAGGACATACTGGTAGACAACCTGAGGACATACTGGTAGACAACCTGAGGACATACTGGTAGACAACCTGAGGACATACTGGTAGACAACCTGAGGACATACTGGTAGACAACATGAAGACATACTGGTAGACAACCTGAGGACATACTGGTAGACAACCTGAGGACATACATACTGGTAGACAACCTGAGGACATACTGGTAGACAACCTGAGGACATACTGGTAGACAACCTGAGGACATTCTGGTAGACAACCTGAGGACATACTGGTAGACAACCTGAGGACATACTGGTAGACAACCTGAGGACATACTGGTAGACAACCTGAGGACATACTGGTAGACAACCTGAGGACATACTGGTAGACAACCTGAGGACATACTGGTAGACAACCTGAGGACATACTGGTAGACAACCTGAAGACAGACTGGTAGACAACCCGAGGACATACATACTGGTAGACAACCTGAGGACATACTGGTAGACAACCTGAGGACATAAGACAGAACAACTTTGGCTGGGACTAAATCCAAGATGTGTTATAGAGCAGTGTATTGGACAGCAGAAACCCAGTGAGACCGAATTATTAAAATGCCTTTTTTTTGCAATACTTACAAAAAGACCTCTAGTTCTGTCTCAGAATGTTTGTTTTCTACCTTATCAATACATCTTAGAGAAGACTGGACACATGTCACAACCCTGACCTTAGAGAGCCTTTTTTATTTCTCTATTTGGTTAGGTCAGGGTGTGATTAGGGTGGGCATTCTAGTTTTTCTATTTCTATGTTGGCCTGGTATGGTTCCCAATCAGAGGCAGCTGTTTATCGTTGTCTCTGATTGAGGATCATATTTAGGCAGCCCTTTTCCCCACCTGTTGTTTGTGGGATCTTGTTTTTGTGTAGTGTCTGTGAACACTGCATTTACTTCACGTTTCGTTTTGATTCTTTATTGTTTTTCTGGGAGTTTCATTTAAATAAACATGTGGAACTCTACGCACGCTGCGCCTTGGTCCAATCCTTATAACGATCGTGACAACACACAAGAAATGCCACTAAGAGATTCATCTGGGTCTCATCTACGATATGAACTACGTAGTGTTTCACGTGTTCAGGAACTGTTGCATTTTGGCAAACCGTGGACGCAATTTCTCCTCCGTTTGTGATATCGCATTCACGGCAAATGCTGTGAAAATCTGTAAATTAACTTTAAAAGGCGCATTGACGGCTCTCCAGTGCACTGCTCTATAACAGAACTGGGGCTGATTCCTGGCCCTGTTCTCATTCACCACCCGGAGTCTAGCCCTGCGTGAGGTCGCTGGACATGGTCCTATCATATTTGAGCATGTCCAACCTGCCAACGGTAGGTCTGACTCTGTGCTGAGAGAGTGAGAGACACGGTGCCAGCATTCCTTTGATAACCGGGTCTAATCGTCGGTTTCACTCAACACATCTCTCAACACAGTTCTACCCTACTGCCCTTGTACAAGGAGGGACCTGGGGACAAGAGTTCTACCTTACTGCCTGCCCCCGTCCCGTGTAGGGAACCTGGGGACTAGAGTTCTACCTGGGGACTAGAGTTCTACCTGGCGACTAGAGTTCTACCCTACTGTCCCTGTCCCGTGTAGGGGACCTGGGGACTAGAGTTCTACCTTACTGCCCCCGTCCCGTGTAGGGGACCTGGGGACTAGAGTTCTACCTGGGGACTAGAGTTCCACCTGGGGACTAGAGTTCTACCTGGGGACTAGAGTTCTACCTTACTGCCTCCGTCCCATGTAGGGGACCTGGGGACTAGAGTTCTACCTGGGGACTAGAGTTCTACCTGGGGACTAGAGTTCCACCTGGGGACTAGAGTTCTACCTGGGGACTAGAGTTCCACCTGGGGACTAGAGTTCTACCTGGGGACTAGAGTTCCACCTGGGGACTAGAGTTCTACCTGGGGACTAGAGTTCTACCTTACTGCCCCCGTCCCGTGTAGGGGACCTGGGGATTAGAGTTCTACCTGGGGACTAGAGTTCCACCTGGGGACTAGAGTTCTACCTGGGGCCTAGAGTTCCACCTGGGGAATAGAGTTCTACCTGGGGACTAGAGTTCCACCTGGGGACTAGAGTTCTACCTTACTGCCCCCGTCCCGTGTAGGGGACCTGGGGACTAGAGTTCTACCTGGCGACTAGAGTTCTACCCTACTGTCCCTGTCCCGTGTAGGGGACCTGGGGACTAGAGTTCTACCTGGGGACTAGAGTTCCACCTGGGGACTAGAGTTCTACCTGGGGACTAGAGTTCCACCTGGGGACTAGAGTTCTACCTGGGGACTAGAGTTCTACCTTACTGCCCCCGTCCCGTGTAGGGGACCTGGGGACTAGAGTTCTACCTGGGGACTAGAGTTCCACCTGGGGACTAGAGTTCTACCTGGGGACTAGAGTTCCACCTGGG
Organism: Salvelinus fontinalis; assembly: GCF_029448725.1. Lineage (NCBI taxonomy): Eukaryota > Metazoa > Chordata > Actinopteri > Salmoniformes > Salmonidae > Salvelinus > Salvelinus fontinalis. The sequence goes on along the minus strand of NC_074665.1, from coordinate 3,710,674 downwards.
GACTAGAGTTCTACCTGGGGACTAGAGTTCTACCTTACTGCCCCCGTCCCGTGTAGGGGACCTGGGGACTAGAGTTCTACCTGGGGACTAGAGCTCCACCTGGGGACTAGAGTTCTACCTGGGGACTAGAGTTCTACCTTACTGCCCCCGTCCCGTGTAGGGGACCTGGGGACTAGAGTTCTACCTGGGGACTAGAGTTCTACCTGGGGACTAGAGTTCCACCTGGGGACTAGAGTTCCACCTGGGGACTAGAGTTCCACCTGGGGACTAGAGTTCTACCTGGGGACTAGAGTTCCACCTGGGGACTAGAGTTCTACCTGGGGACTAGAGATCCACCTGGGGACTAGAGTTCCACCTGGGGACTAGAGTTCTACCTTACTGCCCCCGTCCCGTGTAGGGGACCTGGGGACTAGAGTTCTACCTGGCGACTAGAGTTCTACCTGGGGACTAGAGTTCCACCTGGGGACTAGAGTTCTACCTTACTGCCCCCGTCCCGTGTAGGGGACCTGGGGACTAGAGTTCTACCTTACTGCCCCCGTCCCGTGTAGGGGACCTGGGGACTAGAGTTCTACCTGGGGACTAGAGTTCTACCTGGGGACTAGAGTTACACCTGGGGACTAGAGTTCTACCTGGGGACTAGAGTTCTACCTGGGGACTAGAGTTCTACCTGGAGGACCTGGGGGAGTGGTTTGCTCACAGATCAACCGTGAATGAGAGTGGTCTCGTGTCGACCACATTATGGTTGTGTCTTTTGAGAACGGTTGACTAAGTCAGTAGGTCTCAGTTCTCTCCTCAGGGTCCTCCAGCTGTTCCAGAGGTAGCTACTTGATTCAACTGAACACAATAATAACACCTATGGAATTTCAACAATATAATATTATGATTAAACAGAATAAAAACCATGTATGGTTCTATAGTACAAAATGATCTACAAAGAACCTTTAAGATTAAGGAAGGGTATTTATAGAACCATTCTCCTTAATGGCTCTTTATAGAACCTTAGGAAATGGTTCTTTATAGAACCTTAGGAAATGGATCTTTATAGAACCTTAGGAAATTGTTATTTATAGAACCTTAGGAAATTGATCTTTATAGAACCTTAGGAAATGGATCTTTATAGAACCTTAGGAAATGGATCTTTATAGAACCTTAGGAAATTGATCTTTATAGACCCTTAGGAAATGGATCTTTTTAGAACCTTAGGAAATTGTTATTTATAGAACCTTAGGAAATTGATCTTTATAGAACCTTAGGAAATGATTCTTTTTAGAACCTTTGGAAATTGTTATTTATAGAACCATTCTCTATAAACATGTCTGTAAAGAACCTTCTATATAGCTCCATACGGGGTTGTAACCATAGCTGAACCCTATAGGGTGATATATAGACAGGTCGGATGTTAAGCAACAAAACCGATGGGTGCGTAACATCGGTGCAGAACAAACGGGGTTGGCTTAGACTGTTGACAACACGTAAACTATATTTAGTCTCCAAATGTTTATTGAAAACAAATACGTTTGAACAATGAGCACTTGTTGTCTCTCAAATACATTGTTTACATTTGTTGGTTAGTTAGCTAGCGAACTTAAGCCATATTAGCATAGACACGACACCAGTCAAAACACCTCAAAACAAGACGTGGTATCAAGAACAAGACACAACGAGCTGAAACGAGTCACTTTTCCGATTCCCCACATGGTTGCTTCTTGTCATTGTTGCTAGCTACCCGGCCATCCAGAAACCTAACAACACACGCCCCCTGCCCCTTGGAATCCCATGCACAGTTATCGTGACTTTGTCAGCCTATAGAACATTAGGAAAGGGTTCTTTATGGCATCATACAGGTTCCACTTAGAACCTTGTGAGCAAAGTTCTTTATAGAACCTTCGAAAATGGTTCTATATAATTTGTCCTGCACATTTTAAAGCGTTGACCAATTGGCAAAAACAGATGTACTCAACATAGTATACATTTCAGATGTACTCAACATAGTAAACATTGCAGATGTACTCAACATAGTAAACATTGCAGATGTACTCAACATAGTATACATTCCAGATGTACTCAACATAGTATACATTCCATATCTACTCAAGATGGTATACATTCCATATCTACTCAACATGGTATACATTTCAGATGTACTCAGCATAGTATACATTTCAGATGTACTCAACATAGTATACATTTCAGATGTACTCAACATAGTATACATTCCATATCTACTCAACATAGTATACATTTCAGATGTACTCAACATAGTATACATTCCATATCTACTCAACATAGTATACATTTCAGATGTACTCAACATAGTATACATTCCAGATGTACTCAACATAGTATACATTCCAGATGTACTCAACATAGTATACATTCCATATCTACTGAACATAGTAAACATGTCATACATAAACCAGATGTGTGTACTTACAACAGATAAATAGGATGACAGGACAGGAGACCAAAACATTGTTGGGACATTCTCTGTCCAGCTCTGCCATTTCCTGTCATGACTTGGTCTGTCTGGTCTGTAACATCAATCTGCTCAGTGGGAACATCCTCGTCCTCTCTGTTACCACCTGACAAATGAACCCCTATTCCCTATGTGCTCTGGTCTAAAGTAGTGCACCCTATTCCCTATAGGCCCTGGTTAAAAGTAGTGCACCCTATTCCCTATAGACCCTGGTTAAAAGTAGTGCACCCTATTCCCTATAGGCCCTGGTTAAAAGTAGTGCACCCTATTCCCTATAGGCCCTGGTTAAAAGTAGTGTACCCTATTCCCTATAGGCCCTGGTTAAAAGTAGTGCACCCTATTCCCTATAGACCCTGGTTAAAAGTAGTGCACCCTATTCCCTATAGGCCGTGGTTAAAAGTAGTGCACCCTATTCCCTATAGACCCTGGTTAAAAGTAGTGCACTACAAACGGTAATGCGGTGCCAATTGACATCTTGGAAAGAGATTTGTGTTCTTGTTAACAGCAGTGGTATAAAGTACTTATGTAGAAATACTTTAAAGTACTACTTAAGTAGTTTTTTCTGTACTTTAAAATGTATATTTTTGACAACTTTTACTTCACTACATTCCTAAAGAAACTGTTGTATTTATTACTCCATACATTTTCCCTGACACACAAAAGTGCTAGTTAATCTTTCCTGCTTAGCAGGAGAGGAAAATAGTGAAATTCACGGACTTATCAACCAAACAACCCTGGTCATCCCTACTGCCTCTGATCTGGTGGACTCACTAAACAGAGAACATCCCTACTGCCTCTGATCTGGAGGACTCACTAAACAGAGAACATCCCTGGTCATCCCTACTGCCTCTGATCTGGAGGACTCACTAAACAGAGAACATCCCTGGTCCTCCCTACTGCCTCTGATCTGGAGGACTCACTAAACAGAGAACATCCCTGGTCATCCCTACTGCCTCTGATCTGGAGGACTCACTAAACAGAGAACATCCCTGGTCATCCCTACTGCCTCTGATCTGGCAGACTCACTAAACAGAGAACATCCCTGGTCATCCCTACTGCCTCTGATCTGGAGGACTCACTAAACAGAGAACATCCCTGGTCATCCCTACTGCCTCTGATCTGGAGGACTCACTAAACAGAGAACATCCCTGGTCATACTGCCTCTGATCTGGAGGACTCACTAAACAGAGAACATCCCTGGTCATCCCTACTGCCTCTGATCTGGAGGACTCACTAAACAGAGAACATCCCTGGTCATACTGCCTCTGATCTGGTGGACTCACTAAACAGAGAACATCCCTGGTCATACTGCCTCTGATCTGGTGGACTCACTAAACAGAGAACATCCCTGGTCATCCCTACTGCCTCTGATCTGGAGGACTCACTAAACAGAGAACATCCCTGGTCATACTGCCTCTGATCTGGTGGACTCACTAAACAGAGAACATCCCTGGTCCTCCCTACTGCCTCTGATCTGGAGGACTCACTAAACAGAGAACATCCCTGGTCATCCCTACTGCCTCTGATCTGGAGGACTCACTAAACAGAGAACATCCCTGGTCCTCCCTACTGCCTCTGATCTGGAGGACTCACTAAACAGAGAACATCCCTGGTCATCCCTACTGCCTCTGATCTGGAGGACTCACTAAACAGAGAACATCCCTGGTCATCCCTACTGCCTCTGATCTGGCAGACTCACTAAACAGAGAACATCCCTGGTCATCCCTACTGCCTCTGATCTGGAGGACTCACTAAACAGAGAACATCCCTGGTCATCCCTACTGCCTCTGATCTGGAGGACTCACTAAACAGAGAACATCCCTGGTCATACTGCCTCTGATCTGGAGGACTCACTAAACAGAGAACATCCCTGGTCATCCCTACTGCCTCTGATCTGGAGGACTCACTAAACAGAGAACATCCCTGGTCATACTGCCTCTGATCTGGTGGACTCACTAAACAGAGAACATCCCTGGTCATACTGCCTCTGATCTGGTGGACTCACTAAACAGAGAACATCCCTGGTCATCCCTACTGCCTCTGATCTGGAGGACTCACTAAACAGAGAACATCCCTGGTCATACTGCCTCTGATCTGGTGGACTCACTAAACAGAGAACATCCCTGGTCCTCCCTACTGCCTCTGATCTGGAGGACTCACTAAACAGAGAACATCCCTGGTCATCCCTACTGCCTCTGATCTGGAGGACTCACTAAACAGAGAACATCCCTGGTCATCCCTACTGCCTCTGATCTGGCAGACTCACTAAACAGAGAACATCCCTGGTCATCCCTACTGCCTCTGATCTGGAGGACTCACTAAACAGAGAACATCCCTGGTCATCCCTACTGCCTCTGATCTGGTGGACTCACTAAACAGAGAACATCCCTGGTCCTCCCTACTGCCTCTGATCTGGAGGACTCACTAAACAGAGAACATCCCTGGTCATCCCTACTGCCTCTGATCTGGAGGACTCACTAAACAGAGAACATCCCTGGTCATCCCTACTGCCTCTGATCTGGAGGACTCACTAAACAGAGAACATCCCTGGTCATCCCTACTGCCTCTGATCTGGCAGACTCACTAAACAGAGAACATCCCTGGTCATCCCTACTGCCTCTGATCTGGAGGACTCACTAAACAGAGAACATCCCTGGTCATCCCTACTGCCTCTGATCTGGCAGACTCACTAAACAGAGAACATCCCTGGTCATCCCTACTGCCTCTGATCTGGAGGACTCACTAAACAGAGAACATCCCTGGTCATACTGCCTCTGATCTGGAGGACTCACTAAACAGAGAACATCCCTGGTCATCCCTACTGCCTCTGATCTGGAGGACTCACTAAACAGAGAACATCCCTGGTCATACTGCCTCTGATCTGGTGGACTCACTAAACAGAGAACATCCCTGGTCATACTGCCTCTGATCTGGTGGACTCACTAAACAGAGAACATCCCTGGTCATCCCTACTGCCTCTGATCTGGAGGACTCACTAAACAGAGAACATCCCTGGTCATACTGCCTCTGATCTGGTGGACTCACTAAACAGAGAACATCCCTGGTCCTCCCTACTGCCTCTGATCTGGAGGACTCACTAAACAGAGAACATCCCTGGTCATCCCTACTGCCTCTGATCTGGAGGACTCACTAAACAGAGAACATCCCTGGTCATCCCTACTGCCTCTGATCTGGTGGACAAACTAAACAGAGAACATCCCTGGTCCTCCCTACTGCCTCTGATCTGGAGGACTCACTAAACAGAGAACATCCCTGGTCATCCCTACTGCCTCTGATCTGGTGGACTCACTAAACAGAGAACATCCCTGGTCATCCCTACTGCCTCTGATCTGGTGGACTCACTAAACAGAGAACATCCCTGGTCATCCCTACTGCCTCTGATCTGGCGGACTCAGTAAACAGAGAACATCCCTGGTCATCCCTACTGCCTCTGATCTGGAGGACTCACTAAACAGAGAACATCCCTGGTCATCCCTACTGCCTCTGATCTGGTGGACTCACTAAACAGAGAACATCCCTGGTCATCCCTACTGTCTCTGATCTGGTGGACTCACTAAACAGAGAACATCCCTGGTCATCCCTACTGCCTCTGATCTGGTGGACTCACTAAACAGAGAACATCCCTGGTCATCCCTACTGCCTCTGATCTGGAGGACTCACTAAACAGAGAACATCCCTGGTCATCTCTATGGCCTCTGATCTGGTGGACTCACTAAACAGAGAACATCCCTGGTCATCCCTACTGCCTCTGATCTGGAGGACTCACTAAACAGAGAACATCCCTGGTCATCCCTACTGCCTCTGATCTGGTGGACTCACTAAACAGAGAACATCCCTGGTCATCCCTACTGCCTCTGATCTGGTGGACTCACTAAACAGAGAACATCCCTGGTCGTCCCTACTGCCTCTGATCTGGTGGACTCACTAAACAGAGAACATCCCTGGTCATCCCTACTGCCTCTGATCTGGAGGACTCACTAAACAGAGAACATCCCTGGTCATACTGCCTCTGATCTGGTGGACTCACTAAACAGAGAACATCCCTGGTCCTCCCTACTGCCTCTGATCTGGAGGACTCACTAAACAGAGAACATCCCTGGTCATCCCTACTGCCTCTGATCTGGAGGACTCACTAAACAGAGAACATCCCTGGTCATCCCTACTGCCTCTGATCTGGTGGACTCACTAAACAGAGAACATCCCTGGTCATACTGCCTCTGATCTGGTGGACTCACTAAACAGAGAACATCCCTGGTCATACTGCCTCTGATCTGGTGGACTCACTAAACAGAGAACATCCCTGGTCATCCCTACTGCCTCTGATCTGGAGGACTCACTAAACAGAGAACATCCCTGGTCATACTGCCTCTGATCTGGTGGACTCACTAAACAGAGAACATCCCTGGTCCTCCCTACTGCCTCTGATCTGGAGGACTCACTAAACAGAGAACATCCCTGGTCATCCCTACTGCCTCTGATCTGGAGGACTCACTAAACAGAGAACATCCCTGGTCATCCCTACTGCCTCTGATCTGGTGGACTCACTAAACAGAGAACATCCCTGGTCCTCCCTACTGCCTCTGATCTGGAGGACTCACTAAACAGAGAACATCCCTGGTCATCCCTACTGCCTCTGATCTGGAGGACTCACTAAACAGAGAACATCCCTGGTCATCCCTACTGCCTCTGATCTGGAGGACTCACTAAACAGAGAACATCCCTGGTCATCCCTACTGCCTCTGATCTGGCAGACTCACTAAACAGAGAACATCCCTGGTCATCCCTACTGCCTCTGATCTGGAGGACTCACTAAACAGAGAACATCCCTGGTCATCCCTACTGCCTCTGATCTGGCAGACTCACTAAACAGAGAACATCCCTGGTCATCCCTACTGCCTCTGATCTGGAGGACTCACTAAACAGAGAACATCCCTGGTCATACTGCCTCTGATCTGGAGGACTCACTAAACAGAGAACATCCCTGGTCATCCCTACTGCCTCTGATCTGGAGGACTCACTAAACAGAGAACATCCCTGGTCATACTGCCTCTGATCTGGTGGACTCACTAAACAGAGAACATCCCTGGTCATACTGCCTCTGATCTGGTGGACTCACTAAACAGAGAACATCCCTGGTCATCCCTACTGCCTCTGATCTGGAGGACTCACTAAACAGAGAACATCCCTGGTCATACTGCCTCTGATCTGGTGGACTCACTAAACAGAGAACATCCCTGGTCCTCCCTACTGCCTCTGATCTGGAGGACTCACTAAACAGAGAACATCCCTGGTCATCCCTACTGCCTCTGATCTGGAGGACTCACTAAACAGAGAACATCCCTGGTCATCCCTACTGCCTCTGATCTGGTGGACAAACTAAACAGAGAACATCCCTGGTCCTCCCTACTGCCTCTGATCTGGAGGACTCACTAAACAGAGAACATCCCTGGTCATCCCTACTGCCTCTGATCTGGTGGACTCACTAAACAGAGAACATCCCTGGTCATCCCTACTGCCTCTGATCTGGAGGACTCACTAAACAGAGAACATCCCTGGTCATCCCTACTGCCTCTGATCTGGAGGACTCACTAAACAGAGAACATCCCTGGTCATCCCTACTGCCTCTGATCTGGCAGACTCACTAAACAGAGAACATCCCTGGTCATCCCTACTGCCTCTGATCTGGAGGACTCACTAAACAGAGAACATCCCTGGTCATCCCTACTGCCTCTGATCTGGCAGACTCACTAAACAGAGAACATCCCTGGTCATCCCTACTGCCTCTGATCTGGAGGACTCACTAAACAGAGAACATCCCTGGTCATACTGCCTCTGATCTGGAGGACTCACTAAACAGAGAACATCCCTGGTCATCCCTACTGCCTCTGATCTGGAGGACTCACTAAACAGAGAACATCCCTGGTCATACTGCCTCTGATCTGGTGGACTCACTAAACAGAGAACATCCCTGGTCATACTGCCTCTGATCTGGTGGACTCACTAAACAGAGAACATCCCTGGTCATCCCTACTGCCTCTGATCTGGAGGACTCACTAAACAGAGAACATCCCTGGTCATACTGCCTCTGATCTGGTGGACTCACTAAACAGAGAACATCCCTGGTCCTCCCTACTGCCTCTGATCTGGAGGACTCACTAAACAGAGAACATCCCTGGTCATCCCTACTGCCTCTGATCTGGAGGACTCACTAAACAGAGAACATCCCTGGTCATCCCTACTGCCTCTGATCTGGTGGACAAACTAAACAGAGAACATCCCTGGTCCTCCCTACTGCCTCTGATCTGGAGGACTCACTAAACAGAGAACATCCCTGGTCATCCCTACTGCCTCTGATCTGGTGGACTCACTAAACAGAGAACATCCCTGGTCATCCCTACTGCCTCTGATCTGGTGGACTCACTAAACAGAGAACATCCCTGGTCATCCCTACTGCCTCTGATCTGGCGGACTCAGTAAACAGAGAACATCCCTGGTCATCCCTACTGCCTCTGATCTGGAGGACTCACTAAACAGAGAACATCCCTGGTCATCCCTACTGCCTCTGATCTGGTGGACTCACTAAACAGAGAACATCCCTGGTCATCCCTACTGTCTCTGATCTGGTGGACTCACTAAACAGAGAACATCCCTGGTCATCCCTACTGCCTCTGATCTGGTGGACTCACTAAACAGAGAACATCCCTGGTCATCCCTACTGCCTCTGATCTGGAGGACTCACTAAACAGAGAACATCCCTGGTCATCTCTATGGCCTCTGATCTGGTGGACTCACTAAACAGAGAACATCCCTGGTCATCCCTACTGCCTCTGATCTGGAGGACTCACTAAACAGAGAACATCCCTGGTCATCCCTACTGCCTCTGATCTGGTGGACTCACTAAACAGAGAACATCCCTGGTCATCCCTACTGCCTCTGATCTGGTGGACTCACTAAACAGAGAACATCCCTGGTCGTCCCTACTGCCTCTGATCTGGTGGACTCACTAAACAGAGAACATCCCTGGTCATCCCTACTGCCTCTGATCTGGAGGACTCACTAAACAGAGAACATCCCTGGTCATACTGCCTCTGATCTGGTGGACTCACTAAACAGAGAACATCCCTGGTCCTCCCTACTGCCTCTGATCTGGAGGACTCACTAAACAGAGAACATCCCTGGTCATCCCTACTGCCTCTGATCTGGAGGACTCACTAAACAGAGAACATCCCTGGTCATCCCTACTGCCTCTGATCTGGTGGACTCACTAAACAGAGAACATCCCTGGTCCTCCCTACTGCCTCTGATCTGGAGGACTCACTAAACAGAGAACATCCCTGGTCATCCCTACTGCCTCTGATCTGGAGGACTCACTAAACAGAGAACATCCCTGGTCATCCCTACTGCCTCTGATCTGGAGGACTCACTAAACAGAGAACATCCCTGGTCATCCCTACTGCCTCTGATCTGGCAGACTCACTAAACAGAGAACATCCCTGGTCATCCCTACTGCCTCTGATCTGGAGGACTCACTAAACAGAGAACATCCCTGGTCATCCCTACTGCCTCTGATCTGGCAGACTCACTAAACAGAGAACATCCCTGGTCATCCCTACTGCCTCTGATCTGGAGGACTCACTAAACAGAGAACATCCCTGGTCATACTGCCTCTGATCTGGAGGACTCACTAAACAGAGAACATCCCTGGTCATCCCTACTGCCTCTGATCTGGAGGACTCACTAAACAGAGAACATCCCTGGTCATACTGCCTCTGATCTGGTGGACTCACTAAACAGAGAACATCCCTGGTCATACTGCCTCTGATCTGGTGGACTCACTAAACAGAGAACATCCCTGGTCATCCCTACTGCCTCTGATCTGGAGGACTCACTAAACAGAGAACATCCCTGGTCATACTGCCTCTGATCTGGTGGACTCACTAAACAGAGAACATCCCTGGTCCTCCCTACTGCCTCTGATCTGGAGGACTCACTAAACAGAGAACATCCCTGGTCATCCCTACTGCCTCTGATCTGGAGGACTCACTAAACAGAGAACATCCCTGGTCATCCCTACTGCCTCTGATCTGGTGGACAAACTAAACAGAGAACATCCCTGGTCCTCCCTACTGCCTCTGATCTGGAGGACTCACTAAACAGAGAACATCCCTGGTCATCCCTACTGCCTCTGATCTGGTGGACTCACTAAACAGAGAACATCCCTGGTCATCCCTACTGCCTCTGATCTGGTGGACTCACTAAACAGAGAACATCCCTGGTCATCCCTACTGCCTCTGATCTGGCGGACTCAGTAAACAGAGAACATCCCTGGTCATCCCTACTGCCTCTGATCTGGAGGACTCACTAAACAGAGAACATCCCTGGTCATCCCTACTGCCTCTGATCTGGTGGACTCACTAAACAGAGAACATCCCTGGTCATCCCTACTGTCTCTGATCTGGTGGACTCACTAAACAGAGAACATCCCTGGTCATCCCTACTGCCTCTGATCTGGTGGACTCACTAAACAGAGAACATCCCTGGTCATCCCTACTGCCTCTGATCTGGAGGACTCACTAAACAGAGAACATCCCTGGTCATCTCTATGGCCTCTGATCTGGTGGACTCACTAAACAGAGAACATCCCTGGTCATCCCTACTGCCTCTGATCTGGAGGACTCACTAAACAGAGAACATCCCTGGTCATCCCTACTGCCTCTGATCTGGTGGACTCACTAAACAGAGAACATCCCTGGTCATCCCTACTGCCTCTGATCTGGTGGACTCACTAAACAGAGAACATCCCTGGTCGTCCCTACTGCCTCTGATCTGGTGGACTCACTAAACAGAGAACATCCCTGGTCATCCCTACTGCCTCTGATCTGGTGGACTCACTAAACAGAGAACATCCCTGGTCGTCCCTACTGCCTCTGATCTGGTGGACTCACTAAACAGAGAACATCCCTGGTCATCCCTACTGCCTCTGATCTGGTGGACTTACTAAACAGAGAACATCCCTGGTCATACTGCCTCTGATTTCGCGGACTTACTAAATACACATGCTTTGTTTGTAAATGATGTCTGAGTGTTGGAGTGTTCCCCTGGCTATCTGTAATGATGTCTGAGTGTTGGAGTGTTCCCCTGGCTATCTGTAATGATGTCTGAGTGTTGGAGTGTTCCCCTGGCTATCTGTAATGATGTCTGAGTGTTGGAGTGTTCCCCTGGCTATCTGTAATGATGTCTGAGTGTTGGAGTGTTCCCCTGGCTATCTGTAAATGATGTCTGAGTGTTGGAGTGTTCCCCTGGCTATCTGTAATGATGTCTGAGTGTTGGAGTGTTCCCCTGGCTATCTGTAATGATGTCTGAGTGTTGGAGTGTTCCCCTGGCTATCTGTAATGATGTCTGAGTGTTGGAGTGTTCCCCTGGCTATCTGTAATGATGTCTGAGTGTTGGAGTGTTCCCCTGGCTATCTGTAATGATGTCTGAGTGTTGGAGTGTTCCCCTGGCTATCTGTAATGATATCTGAGTGTTGGAGTGTTCCCCTGGTTATCTGTAATGATGTCTGAGTGTTGGAGTGTTCCCCTGGCTATCTGTAATGATGTCTGAGTGTTGGAGTGTTCCCCTGGCTATCTGTAATGATGTCTGAGTGTTGGAGTGTTCCCCTGGCTATCTGTAATGATGTCTGAGTGTTGGAGTGTTCCCCTGGCTATCTGTAATGATGTCTGAGTGTTGGAGTGTTCCCCTGGCTGTCTGTAATGATGTCTGAGTGTTGGAGTGTTCCCCTGGCTATCTGTAAATGATGTCTGAGTGTTGTAGTGTTCCCCTGGCTATCTGTAAATAATGTCTGAGTGTTGGAGTGTTCCCCTGGCTGTCTGTAATGATGTCTGAGTGTTGGAGTGTTCCCCTGGCTGTCTGTAATGATGTCTGAGTGTTGGAGTGTTCCCCTGGCTATCTGTAATGATGTCTGAGTGTTGGAGTGTTCCCCTGGCTATCTGTAAATGATGTCTGAGTGTTGGAGTGTTCCCCTGGCTATCTGTAAATGATGTCTGAGTGTTGGAGTGTTCCCCTGGCTATCTGTAATGATGTCTGAGTGTTGGAGTGTTCCCCTGGCTATCTGTAATGATGTCTGAGTGTTGGAGTGTTCCCCTGGCTATCTGTAAATGATGTCTGAGTGTTGGAGTGTTCCCCTGGCTATCTGTAATGATGTCTGAGTGTTGGAGTGTTCCCCTGGCTATCTGTAATGATGTCTGAGTGTTGGAGTGTTCCCCTGGCTATCTGTAATGATGTCTGAGTGTTGGAGTGTTCCCCTGGCTATCTGTAATGATGTCTCAGTGTTGGAGTGTTCCCCTGGCTATCTGAAATGATGTCTGAGTGTTGGAGTGTTCCCCTGGCTATCTGTAATGATGTCTGAGTGTTGGAGTGTTCCCCTGGCTATCTGTAATGATGTCTGAGTGTTGGAGTGTGCCCCTGGCTATCTGTAATGATGTCTGAGTGTTGGAGTGTTCCCCTGGCTATCTGTAATGATGTGTGAGTGTTGGAGTGTTCCCCTGGCTATCTGTAATGATGTGTGAGTGTTGGAGTGTTCCCCTGGCTATCTGTAAATGATGTCTGAGTGTTGGAGTGTTCCCCTGGCTATCTGTAATGATGTCTGAGTGTTGGAGTGTTCCCCTGGCTATCTGTAATGATGTCTGAGTGTTGGAGTGTTCCCCTGGCTATCTGTAAATGATGTCTGAGTGTTGGAGTGTTCCCCTGGCTATCTGTAATGATGTCTGAGTGTTGGAGTGTTCCCCTGGCTATCTGTAATGATGTCTGAGTGTTGGAGTGTTCCCCTGGCTATCTGTAATGATGTCTGAGTGTTGGAGTGTTCCCCTGGCTATCTGTAATGATGTCTGAGTGTTGGAGTGTTCCCCTGGCTATCTGTAATGATGTCTGAGTGTTGGAGTGTTCCCCTGGCTATCTGTAATGATATCTGAGTGTTGGAGTGTTCCACTGGTTATCTGTAATGATGTCTGAGTGTTGGAGTGTTCCCCTGGCTATCTGTAATGATGTCTGAGTGTTGGAGTGTTCCCCTGGCTATCTGTAATGATGTCTGAGTGTTGGAGTGTTCCCCTGGCTATCTGTAATGATGTCTGAGTGTTGGAGTGTTCCCCTGGCTATCTGTAATGATGTCTGAGTGTTGGAGTGTTCCCCTGGCTGTCTGTAATGATGTCTGAGTGTTGGAGTGTTCCCCTGGCTATCTGTAAATGATGTCTGAGTGTTGTAGTGTTCCCCTGGCTATCTGTAAATAATGTCTGAGTGTTGGAGTGTTCCCCTGGCTGTCTGTAATGATGTCTGAGTGTTGGAGTGTTCCCCTGGCTGTCTGTAATGATGTTTCAGTGTTGGAGTGTTCCCCTGGCTATCTGTAATGATGTCTGAGTGTTGGAGTGTTCCCCTGGCTATCTGTAAATAATGTCTGAGTGTTGGAGTGTTCCCCTGGCTATCTGTAAATAATGTCTGAGTGTTGGAGTGTTCCCCTGGCTGTCTGTAATGATGTCTGAGTGTTGGAGTGTTCCCCTGGCTGTCTGTAATGATGTCTGAGTGTTGGAGTGTTCCCCTGGCTATCTGTAATGATGTCTGAGTGTTGGAGTGTTCCCCTGGCTATCTGTAAATGATGTCTGAGTGTTGGAGTGTTCCCCTGGCTATCTGTAAATGATGTCTGAGTGTTGGAGTGTTCCCCTGGCTATCTGTAATGATGTCTGAGTGTTGGAGTGTTCCCCTGGCTATCTGTAAATGATGTCTGAGTGTTGGAGTGTTCCCCTGGCTATCTGTAATGATGTCTGAGTGTTGGAGTGTTCCCCTGGCTATCTGTAATGATGTCTGAGTGTTGGAGTGTTCCCCTGGCTATCTGTAATGATGTCTGAGTGTTGGAGTGTTCCCCTGGCTATCTGTAATGATGTCTCAGTGTTGGAGTGTTCCCCTGGCTATCTGTAATGATGTCTGAGTGTTGGAGTGTTCCCCTGGCTATCTGTAATGATGTCTGAGTGTTGGAGTGTGCCCCTGGCTATCTGTAATGATGTCTGAGTGTTGGAGTGTTCCCCTGGCTATCTGTAAGGATGTGTGAGTGTTGGAGTGTTCCCCTGGCTATCTGTAAATGATGTCTGAGTGTTGGAGTGTTCCCCTGGCTATCTGTAATGATGTCTGAGTGTTGGAGTGTTCCCCTGGCTATCTGTAAATGATGTCTGAGTGTTGGAGTGTTCCCCTGGCTATCTGTAATGATGTCTGAGTGTTGGAGTGTTCCCCTGGCTATCTGTAATGATGTCTGAGTGTTGGAGTGTTCCCCTGGCTATCTGTAATGATGTCTGAGTGTTGGAGTGTTCCCCTGGCTATCTGTAATGATGTCTGAGTGTTGGAGTGTTCCCCTGGCTATCTGTAATGATGTCTGAGTGTTGGAGTGTTCCCCTGGCTATCTGTAATGATATCTGAGTGTTGGAGTGTTCCCCTGGTTATCTGTAATGATGTCTGAGTGTTGGAGTGTTCCCCTGGCTATCTGTAATGATGTCTGAGTGTTGGAGTGTTCCCCTGGCTATCTGTAATGATGTCTGAGTGTTGGAGTGTTCCCCTGGCTATCTGTAATGATGTCTGAGTGTTGGAGTGTTCCCCTGGCTATCTGTAATGATGTCTGAGTGTTGGAGTGTTCCCCTGGCTGTCTGTAATGATGTCTGAGTGTTGGAGTGTTCCCCTGGCTATCTGTAAATGATGTCTGAGTGTTGTAGTGTTCCCCTGGCTATCTGTAAATAATGTCTGAGTGTTGGAGTGTTCCCCTGGCTGTCTGTAATGATGTCTGAGTGTTGGAGTGTTCCCCTGGCTGTCTGTAATGATGTTTCAGTGTTGGAGTGTTCCCCTGGCTATCTGTAATGATGTCTGAGTGTTGGAGTGTTCCCCTGGCTGTCTGTAATGATGTCTCAGTGTTGGAGTGTTCCCCTGGCTATCTGTAATGATGTCTGAGTGTTGGCGTGTTCCCCTGGCTGTCTGTAATGATGTCTCAGTGTTGGAGTGTTCCCCTGGCTATCTGTAATGATGTCTGAGTGTTGGAGTGTTCCCCTGGCTGTCTGTAATGATGTCTGAGTGTTGGAGTGTTCCCCTGGCTATCTGTAATGATGTCTGAGTGTTGGAGTGTTCCCCTGGCTATCTGTAATGGTGTCTGAGTGTTGGAGTGTTCCCCTGGCTATCTGTAATGATGTCTGAGTGTTGGAGTGTTCCCCTGGCTATCTGTAATGGTGTCTGAGTGTTGGAGTGTTCCCCTGGCTGTCTGTAATGATGTCTGAGTGTTGGAGTGTTCCCCTGGCTATCTGTAATGATGTCTGAGTGTTGGAGTGTTCCCCTGGCTATCTGTAATGATGTCTGAGTGTTGGAGTGTTCTCCTGGCTATCTGTAATGATGTCTGAGTGTTGGAGTGTTCCCCTGGCTATCTGTAATGATGTCTGAGTGTTGGAGTGTTCCCCTGGATATCTGTAATGATGTCTGAGTGTTGGAGTGTTCCCCTGGCTATCTGTAATGATGTCTGAGTGTTGGAGTGTTCCCCTGGCTATCTGTAATAATGTCTGAGTGTTGGAGTGTTCCCCTGGCTATCTGTAATGATGTCTGAGTGTTGGAGTGTTGCCCTGGCTATCTGTAATAATGTCTGAGTGTTGGAGTGTTCCCCTGGCTATCTGTAATGATGTGTGAGTGTTGGAGTGTTCCCCTGGCTATCTGTAATGATGTCTCAGTGTTGGAGTGTTCCCCTGGCTATCTGTAATGATGTCTCAGTGTTGGAGTGTTCCCCTGGCTATCTGTAATGATGTCTGAGTGTTGGAGTGTTCCCCTGGCGATCTGTAATGATGTCTGAGTGTTGGAGTGTTCCCCTGGCTGTCTGAGTGTTGGAGTGTTCCCCTGGCTATCTGTAATGATGTCTGAGTGTTGGAGTGTTCCCCTGGCTGTCTGAGTGTTGGAGTGTTCCCCTGGCTGTCTGAGTGTTGGAGTGTTCCCCTGGCTGTCTGAGTGTTGGAGTGTTCCCCTGGCTGTCTGAGTGTTGGAGTGTTCCCCTGGCTATCCGTCAATTATAAAAAACAATATGGCTACATCTGGTTTACTTAATATAAGCAATTTGAAATGATTTATACTTTTACTTTTGATACTTAAGTATATTTAAAACCAAATACTTTTAGACTTTTACTCAGGTAGTATTTTACTGGGTGATTTATACTTTTACTTGAGTCATTTTCTATTAAGGGATCTTTACCTTAACTCAAGGATGACAGTTGGGTACTTTTTCCACCACAGGTCTCTGACATTTGGGTACTTTTTCCACCACAGGTCTCTGACATTTGGGTACTTTTTCCACCACAGGTCTCTGACATTTGGGTACTTTTTCCACCACAGGTCTCTGACATTTGGGTACTTTTTCCACCACAGGTCTCTGACATTTGGGTACTTTTTCCACCACAGGTCTCTGACATTTGGGTACTTTTTCCACCACAGGTCTCTGACATTTGGGTACTTTTTCCACCACAGGTCTCTGACATTTGGGTACTTTTTCCACCACAGGTCTCTGACATTTGGGTACTTTTTCCACCACAGGTCTCTGACATTTATGTACTTTTTCCACCACAGGTCTCTGACATTTGGGTACTTTTTCCACCACAGGTCTCTGACATGTGAAGTGTATTTTGAGAGAACATTCCTTCTAAATCCTAATGACAGTGGCTGACAGGAGGTGTTTTTGTTGTGTGTACAGTATGCAGTCATAAAGTAAAGGATTTGTGGATCTGGGTGTTGTGGTCATGACTGAACTTGATGCTGCTTTTTCCTATTCAACGGAGTGGTTGAATGAAGTACACTCCCATAGTTTTTCCTATTGAACGGAGTGGTTGAATGAAGTACACTCCCATAGTTTTTCCTATTGAACGGAGTGGTTGAATGAAGTACACTCCCATAGTTTTTCCTATTGAACGGAGTGGTTGAATGAAGTACACTCCCATAGTTTTTCCTATTGAACGGAGTGGTTGAATGAAGTACACTCCCATAGTTTCTCCTATTGAACCGAGTGGTTGAATGAAGTACACTCCCATAGTTTTTCTTATTGAACGGAGTGGTTGAATGAAGTACACTCCCATAGTTTTTCCTATTGAACCGAGTGGTTGAATGAAGTACACTCCCATAGTTTTTCTTATTGAACGGAGTG
>NC_074665.1:3652981-3687981 GCF_029448725.1 Salvelinus fontinalis | reverse complement strand
AAATGTGTATATTTTTGGATGTGAGCGCTCAGTCTGTTTGACCTGACGAAGATCCGTTTCAGATGGAAACGTTGTCAATGAAGCGGTGAATTGGGAGCATAAACAGACCTTCCTGTTTGTGGTGAATTGGGAGCATAAACAGGCCTTACTGTTAGTGGTGAATTGGGAGCATAAACAGGCCTTATTGTTAGTGGTGAATTGGGAGCATAAACAGGCCTTCCTGTTAGTGGTGAATTGGGAGCATAAACAGGCCTTACTGTTTGTGGTGAATTGGGAGCATAAACAGGCCTTACTGTTAGTGGTGAATTGGGAGCATAAACAGACCTTACTGTTAGTGGTGAATTGGGAGCATAAACAGACCTTACTGTTAGTGGTGAATTGGGAGCATAAACAGACCTTATTGTTAGTGGTGAATTGGGAGCATAAACAGACCTTACTGTTAGTGGTGAATTGGGAGCATAAACAGGCCTTACTGTTAGTGGTGAATTGGGAGCATAAACAGGCTTTACTGTTAGTTGGTGAATTGGGAGCATAAACAGGCCTTACTGTTAGTGGTGAATTGGGAGCATAAACAGGCCTTACTGTTAGTTGGTGAATTGGGAGCATAAACAGGCCTTACTGTTAGTGGTGAATTGGGAGCATAAACAGGCCTTACTGTTAGTGGTGAATTGGGAGCATAAACAGGCCTTACTGTTAGTTGGTGAATTGGGAGCATAAACAGGCCTTACTGTGAGTGGTGAATTGGGAGCATAAACAGGCCTTACTGTTAGTGGTTAATCGGGAGCATAAACAGGCCTTACTGTTAGTGGTGAATTGGGAGCATAAACAGACCCTCCTGTTAGTGGGGAATTGGGAGCATAAACAGGCCTTCCTGTTAGTGGTGAATTGGGAGCATAAACAGACCCTCCTGTTAGTGGGGAATTGGGAGCATAAACAGGCCTTCCTGTTAGTGGTGAATTGGGAGCATAAACAGGCCTTACTGTTAGTGGTGAATTGGGAGCATAAACAGACCCTCCTGTTCTTTACTGTATTCTTGTCACATCATAGAGGATTCAAGGAACACCCATACTATGTCAACCTGTGAATAGCTTTAACAGGCGTATATGTTACTGTGTGGGGCTACCTGTT
Organism: Salvelinus fontinalis; assembly: GCF_029448725.1. NCBI lineage: Eukaryota > Metazoa > Chordata > Actinopteri > Salmoniformes > Salmonidae > Salvelinus > Salvelinus fontinalis. The sequence goes on along the minus strand of NC_074665.1, from coordinate 3,686,853 downwards.
TGTGGTAGTCTATTGTGAAGTATATGGGTTTCAGTATAGCTATATAAATACTGTGTAATGCTTCCTGTCCTCTAGCCCTTCTCCTCAGCTGCGGTAGTGAAGCCAAACCAAACGGGTCCAAGAACAAGAAACCAAAACAAGGTAATAGTGGTATATACCTATAGTGTTGTTCTAAACTGGCTCAGTCCTTTCCAGCCCGGTACTGCTTGGTTTGGTTCAGTAGTGGATCAGTAACCAGGCCAGACCGGTACAGCTTGGTTTGGTTCAGTAGTGGATCAGTAACCAGGCCAGACCGGTACAGCTTGGTTTGGTTCAGTAGTGGATCAGTAACCAGGCCAGACCGGTACAGCTTGGTTTGGTTCAGTAGTGGATCAGTAACCAGGCCAGACCGGTACAGCTTGGTTTGGTTCAGTAGTGGATCAGTAACCAGGCCAGACCGGTACAGCTTGGTTTGGTTCAGTAGTGGATCAGTAACCAGGCCAGACCGGTACAGCTTGGTTTGGTTCAGTAGTGGATCAGTAACCAGGCCAGACCGGTACAGCTTGGTTTGGTTCAGCAGTGGATCAGTAACCAGGCCAGACCGGTACAGCTTGGTTCAGTAGTGGATCGGTAACCAGGCCAGACCGGTACAGCTTGGTTTGGTTCAGTAGTGGATCAGTAACCAGGCCAGACCGGTACAGCTTGGTTCAGTAGTGGATCAGTAACCAGGCCAGCTCAGTACAGCTTGGTTTGGTTCAGTAGTGGGTCAGTAACCAGGCCAGACCGGTACAGCTTGGTTTGGTTCAGTAGTGGATCGGTAACCAGGCCAGACCGGTACAGCTTGGTTCAGTAGTGGATCAGTAACCAGGCCAGACCGGTACAGCTTGGTTTGGTTCAGTAGTGGATCAGTAACCAGGCCAGACCGGTACAGCTTGGTTTGGTTCAGTAGTGGATCAGTAACCAGGCCAGACCGGTACAGCTTGGTTTGGTTCAGTAATGGATCAGTAACTAGGCCAGACCGGTACAGCTTGGTTTGGTTCAGTAGTGGATCAGTAACCAGGCCAGACCGGTACAGCTTGGTTTGGTTCAGTAGGGGATCAGTAACCAGGCCAGACCGGTACAGCTTGGTTTGGTTCAGTAGTGAATCAGTAACCAGGCCAGACCGGTACAGCTTGGTTTGGTTCAGTAGTGGATCAGTAACCAGGCCAGACCGGTACAGCTTGGTTTGGTTCAGTAGTGGATCAGTAACCAGGCCAGACCGGTACAGCTTGGTTTGGTTCAGTAGTGGATCAGTAACCAGGCCAGACCGGTACAGCTTGGTTTGGTTCAGTAGTGGATAAGTAACCAGGCCAGACCGGTACAGCTTGGTTCAGTAGTGGATCGGTAACCAGGCCAGACCGGTACAGCTTGGTTCAGTAGTGGATCAGTAACCAGGCCAGACCGGTACAGCTTGGTTTGGTTCAGTAGTGGGTCAGTAACCAGGCCAGACCGGTACAGCTTGGTTTGGTTCAGTAGTGGATCGGTAACCAGGCCAGACCGGTACAGCTTGGTTCAGTAGTGGATCAGTAACCAGGCCAGACCGGTACAGCTTGGTTTGGTTCAGTAGTGGATCAGTAACCAGGCCAGACCGGTACAGCTTGGTTTGGTTCAGTAGTGGATCAGTAACCAGGCCAGACCGGTACAGCTTGGTTTGGTTCAGCTTGGTGGCCATGTCCTGACCCCTCCCCTCATCTATACTGATTATCTCTGTCATGTCCTGACCCCTCCCACCTCTCCTCTCCAGTGTTCCCAGCAATAGTGTGTGCATAACTAACAGAGTATTGTGTGTGTGTGTGTGTGTGTGTTTAAACTCCCCCCCCCCCCCCCCCCAGTGGTTCCAGCCATAGAGTGTGACGTCCGGGCTGGGAAAATCAACCTCCCAGAATTCATAGCTAAATGCCCGTCTGACTGTAAACAGACAAAAAGTCAGGTTTATGGGACAGGAGTCTTCGCTTCCATCTCCAGCATCTGTAACGCTGCCATACACAGGTCAGTATGGGTTCACTACAACACCATACACAGGTCAGTACGGGTTCACTATAACACCATACACAGGTCAGTATGGGTTCACTATAACACCATACACAGGTCAGTATGGGTTCACTATAACACCATACACAGGTCAGTATGGGTTCACTATAACACCATACACAGGTCAGTACGGGTTCACTATAACACCATACACAGGTCAGTATGGGTTCACTATAACACCATACACAGGTCAGTATGGGTTCACTATAACACCATACACAGGTCAGTACGGGTTCACTATAACACCATACACAGGTCAGTACGGGTTCACTATAACACCATACACAGGTCAGTATGGGTTCACTATAACACCATACACAGGTCAGTATGGGTTCACTATAACACCATACACAGGTCAGAATGGGTTCACTATAACACCATACACAGGTCAGTATGGGTTCACTATAACACCATACACAGGTCAGTATGGGTTCACTATAACACCATACACAGGTCAGTATGGGTTCACTATAACACCATACACAGGTCAGTATGGGTTCACTATGGGTTCACTACATCACCATACACAGGTCAGTATGGGTTCACTATAACACCATACACAGGTCAGTATGGGTTCACTATGGGTTCACTACATCACCATACACAGGTCAGTATGGGTTCACTATAACACCATACACAGGTCAGTATGGGTTCACTATAACACCATACACAGGTCAGTATGGGTTCACTATAACACCATACACAGGTCAGTACGGGTTCACTATGGGTTCACTACATCACCATACACAGGTCAGTACGGGTTCACTATAACACCATACACAGGTCAGTATGGGTTCACTATAACACCATACACAGGTCAGTATGGGTTCACTATAACACCATACACAGGTCAGAATGGGTTCACTATAACACCATACACAGGTCAGTATGGGTTCACTATAACACCATACACAGGTCAGTATGGGTTCACTATAACACCATACACAGGTCAGTATGGGTTCACTATGGGTTCACTACATCACCATACACAGGTCAGTATGGGTTCACTATAACACCATACACAGGTCAGTATGGGTTCTCTATAACACCATACACAGGTCAGTATGGGTTCACTATAACACCATACACAGGTCAGTATGGGTTCACTATGGGTTCACTATAACACCATTCACAGGTCATTATGGGTTCACTATAACACCATACACAGGTCAGTATGGGTTCACTATAACACCATACACAGGTCAGTATGGGTTCACTACAACACCATACACAGGTCATTATGGGTTCACTATGGGTTCACTATAACACCATACACAGGTCAGTACGGGTTCACTATAACACCATACACAGGTCAGTATGGGTTCACTATAACACCATACACAGGTCAGTATGGGTTCACTATAACACCATACACAGGTCAGTATGGGTTCACTATAACACCATACAAAGGTCAGTACGGGTTCACTATAACACCATACACAGGTCAGTATGGGTTCACTATAACACCATACACAGGTCACTATGGGTTCACTATGGGATCACTATAACACCATACACAGGTCAGTATGGGTTCACTATAACACCATACACAGGTCAGTATGGGTTCACTATAACACCATACACAGGTCAGTATGGGTTCACTATAACACCATACACAGGTCAGTACGGGTTCACTACATCACCATACACAGGTCAGTATGGGTTCACTATAACACCATACACAGGTCAGTATGGGTTCACTATAACACCATACACAGGTCAGTATGGGTTCACTATGGGTTCACTACAACACCATACACAGGTCAGTATGGGTTCACTATAACACCATACACAGGTCAGTATGGGTTCACTATAACACCATACACAGGTCAGTATGGGTTCACTACATCACCATACACAGGTCAGTATGGGTTCACTATAACACCATACACAGGTCAGTATGGGTTCACTATAACACCATACACAGGTCAGTATGGGTTCACTATAACACCATACACAGGTCAGTATGGGTTCACTATAACACCATACACAGGTCAGTATGGGTTCACTATAACACCATACACAGGTCAGAATGGGTTCACTATAACACCATACACAGGTCACTATGGGTTCACTATGGGTTCACTACATCACCATACACAGGTCACTATGGGTTCACTATAACACCATACACAGGTCAGTATGGGTTCACTACAACACAATACACAGGTCACTATGGGTTCACTATGGGTTCACTACATCACCATACACAGGTCAGTATGGGTTCACTATAACACCATACACAGGTCAGTATGGGTTCACTATAACACCATACACAGGTCAGTATGGGTTCACTATGGGTTCACTACATCACCATACACAGGTCAGTATGGGTTCACTATAACACCATACACAGGTCAGTATGGGTTCACTATAACACCATACACAGGTCAGTATGGGTTCACTATAACACCATACACAGGTCAGTATGGGTTCACTATAACACCATACACAGGTCAGAATGGGTTCACTATAACACCATACACAGGTCAGTATGGGTTCACTATAACACCATACACAGGTCAGTATGGGTTCACTATAACACCATACACAGGTCAGTATGGGTTCACTATGGGTTCACTACATCACCATACACAGGTCAGTATGGGTTCACTATAACACCATACACAGGTCAGTATGGGTTCACTATAACACCATGCACAGGTCAGTATGGGTTCACTATAACACCATACACAGGTCAGTATGGGTTCACTATGGGTTCACTACATCACCATACACAGGTCAGTATGGGTTCACTAAAACACCATACACAGGTCAGTATGGGTTCACTATAACACCATACACAGGTCAGTATGGGTTCACTATAACGCCATACACAGGTCAGTACGGGTTCACTATGGGTTCACTACATCACCATACACAGTTCAGTACGGGTTCACTATAACACCATACACAGGTCAGTATGGGTTCACTATAACACCATACACAGGCCAGTATGGGTTCACTATAACACCATACACAGGTCAGAATGGGTTCACTATAACACCATACACAGGTCAGTATGGGTTCACTATAACACCATACACAGGTCAGTATGGGTTCACTATAACACCATACACAGGTCAGTATGGGTTCACTACATCACCATACACAGGTCAGTATGGGTTCACTATTACACCATACACAGGTCAGTATGGGTTCACTATAACACCATACACAGGTCAGTATGGGTTCACTATAACACCATACACAGGTCAGTATGGGTTCACTATGGGTTCACTATAACACCATTCACAGGTCATTATGGGTTCACTATAACACCATACACAGGTCAGTATGGGTTCACTATAACACCATACACAGGTCAGTATGGGTTCACTACAACACCATACACAGGTCAGTATGGGTTCACTATGGGTTCACTATAACACCATACACAGGTCAGTACGGGTTCACTATAACACCATACACAGGTCAGTATGGGTTCACTATAACACCATACACAGGTCAGTATGGGTTCACTATAACACCATACACAGGTCAGTATGGGTTCACTATAACACCATACAAAGGTCAGTACGGGTTCACTATAACACCATACACAGGTCACTATGGGTTCACTATGGGTTCACTATAACACCATACACAGGTCAGTATGGGTTCACTATAACACCATACACAGGTCAGTATGGGTTCACTATAACACCATACACAGGTCAGTACGGGTTCACTATAACACCATACACAGGTCAGTATGGGTTCACTACATCACCATACACAGGTCAGTATGGGTTCACTATAACACCATACACAGGTCAGTATGGGTTCACTATAACACCATACACAGGTCAGTATGGGTTCACTATGGGTTCACTACAACACCATACACAGGTCAGTATGGGTTCACTATAACACCATACACAGGTCAGTATGGGTTCACTATAACACCATACACAGGTCAGTATGGGTTCACTACATCACCATACACAGGTCAGTATGGGTTCACTATAACACCATACACAGGTCAGTATGGGTTCACTATAACACCATACACAGGTCAGTATGGGTTCACTATAACACCATACACAGGTCAGTATGGGTTCACTATAACACCATACACAGGTCAGTATGGGTTCACTATAACACCATACACAGGTCACTATGGGTTCACTATAACACCATAAACAGGTCAGAATGGGTTCACTATAACACCATACACAGGTCACTATGGGTTCACTATGGGTTCACTACATCACCATACACAGGTCACTATGGGTTCACTATAACACCATACACAGGTCACTATGGGTTCACTACAACACAATACACAGGTCACTATGGGTTCACTATGGGTTCACTACATCACCATACACAGGTCAGTATGGGTTCACTATAACACCATACACAGGTCAGTATGGGTTCACTATGGGTTCACTATAACACCATACACAGGTCAGTATGGGTTCACTATGGGTTCACTACATCACCATACACAGGTCAGTATGGGTTCACTACAACACCATACACAGGTCAGTATGGGTTCACTATAACACCATACACAGGTCAGTATGGGTTCACTACATCACCATACACAGGTCAGTATGGGTTCACTACAACACCATACACAGGTCAGTATGGGTTCACTATAACACCATACACAGGTCAGTATGGGTTCACTACATCACCATACACAGGTCAGTATGGGTTCACTACAACACCATACACAGGTCAGTATGGGTTCACTATGGGTTCACTATAACACCATACACAGGTCAGTATGGGTTCACTATAACACCATACACAGGTCAGTATGGGTTCACTATAACACCATACACAGGTCAGTATGGGTTCACTATAACACCATACACAGGTCAGTATGGGTTCACTATAACACCATACACAGGTCACTATGGGTTCACTATAACACCATACACAGGTCAGTATGGGTTCACTATAACACCATACACAGGTCAGTATGGGTTCACTATAACACCATACACAGGTCAGTATGGGTTCATTATAACACCATACACAGGTCAGTATGGGTTCACTACAACACCATACACAGGTCATTACGGGTTCACTACATCACCATACACAGGTCATTATGGGTTCACTATAACACCATACACAGGTCAGTACGGGTTCACTATAACACCATACACAGGTCACTATGGGTTCACTATGGGTCCACTATAACACCATACACAGGTCAGTATGGGTCCACTACAACCCCATACACAGGTTAGTATGGGTCCACTACAACCCCATACACAGGTCATTAAGGGTTCATTACAACATTCACACAGTCAGTACAGGACATGTTAAATACTGTAGTAGTCTTGCCCTAGCCTTCGTCCAATTGAAGTTTGTTGGGCATTGTTTGGACAGTGTGCAAGAGTTTTTAGAAGCCATTGTATTTAGGAAATATGTGTTTTATGGTATTGTTTTTTTCCACAGCGGTGTCATCACTAACTCAGGGGGTAAGGTGATTGTCAGGAAGATGGCTGGACAGAACATCTATAGAGGCTCTAACTCCCACGGGCTCCGATCTCTGTCTCTGCCCAAGTGGAGAGAGTCCTTCGCTGTCTCAGGTAATCAATCAATTAACCAAATCGATCTTAGCCTGGCTAACAAGGCAGGCTCCCGTAGCCTAGCTTAGCTCATGTAGCCTAGCTTAGCTCCCATAGCCTAGCTTAGCTGATGTAGCCTAGTTTAGCTCCCGTAGCCTAGCTTAGCTCATGTAGCCTAGCTTAGCTCATGTAGCCTAGCTTAGCTCATGTAGCCTAGCTTGCTGTAGTACCACATGTTTTGTCAGGCTAGGCTACTGATTCCTTCTGATAACACAGTAGAAACATTATCAGTCACTGTACTACCTCCAATGTCTTTAGATGTTGCCTGATCCATTTCTGAATTGTTGTTGTTGTTGTCTTAGTTGGTAAGCCTAAGAAAGGAGTCATCTACCCGTCTACTCTGGACTATATTCCCTCCAGACCTACCTACAGCAAAACAGGTGAGATGGAGTTTTTCAATTACGCAATGTCCAAATGAGAATCATGGTTATGAAGCTGTTTTATGTGTAGTAGTTTGTCAATTCAAGTTAAAAAAAAATATCAGACCTGGTTGATAGGTGACATGCAGGTAAAGAAAGAGGAACACCTGGTTGATAGGTGACATGCAGGTAAAGAAAGAGGAACACCTGGTTGATAGGTGAAATGCAGGTAAAGAAAGAGGAACACCTGGTTGATAGGTGACATGCAGGTAAAGAAAGAGAAACACCTGGTTGATAGGTGACATGCAGGTAAAGATAGAGGAACACCTGGTTGATAGGTGACATGCAGGTAAAGAAAGAGGACCTGGTTGATAGGTGAAATGCAGGTAAAGAAAGAGGAACACCTGGTTGATAGGTGACATGCAGGTAAAGAAAGATAAACACCTGGTTGATAGGTGACATGCAGGTAAAGAAAGATAAACACCTGGTTGATAGGTGACATGCAGGTAAAGAAAGAGGAACACCTGGTTGATAGGTGAAATGCAGGTAAAGAAAGAGGAACACCTGGTTGATAGGTGACATGCAGGTAAAGAAAGATAAACACCTGGTTGATAGGTGACATGCAGGTAAAGAAAGATAAACACCTGGTTGATAGGTGACATGCAGGTAAAGAAAGAGGAACACCTGGTTGATAGGTGACATGCAGGTAAAGATAGAGGAACACCTGGTTGATAGGTGACATGCAGGTAAAGAAAGAGAAACACCTGGTTGATAGGTGACATGCAGGTAAAGAAAGAGGACCTGGTTGATAGGTGACATGCAGGTAAAGAAAGATAAACACCTGGTTGATAGGTGACATGCAGGTAAAGAAAGAGGAACACCTGGTTGATAGGTGAAATGCAGGTAAAGAAAGAGGAACACCTGGTTGATAGGTGACATGCAGGTAAAGAAAGAGAAACACCTGGTTGATAGGTGACATGCAGGTAAAGAAAGAGGACCTGGTTGATAGGTGACATGCAGGTAAAGAAAGATAAACACCTGGTTGATAGGTGACATGCAGGTAAAGAAAGAGGAACACCTGGTTGATAGGTGAAATGCAGGTAAAGAAAGAGGAACACCTGGTTGATAGGTGACATGCAGGTAAAGAAAGATAAACACCTGGTTGATAGGTGACATGCAGGTAAAGAAAGATAAACACCTGGTTGATAGGTGACATGCAGGTAAAGAAAGAGGAACACCTGGTTGATAGGTGAAATGCAGGTAAAGAAAGAGGAACACCTGGTTGATAGGTGACATGCAGGTAAAGAAAGATAAACACCTGGTTGATAGGTGACATGCAGGTAAAGAAAGATAAACACCTGGTTGATAGGTGACATGCAGGTAAAGAAAGAGGAACACCTGGTTGATAGGTGACATGGAGGTAAAGAAAGAGGACCTGGTTGATAGGTGAAATGCAGGTAAAGAAAGAGGAACACCTGGTTGATAGGTGACATGCAGGTAAAGAAAGAGGAACACCTGGTTGATAGGTGACATGCAGGTAAAGAAAGAGGAACACCTGGTTGATAGGTGACATGCAGGTAAAGAAAGAGAAACACCTGGTTGATAGGTGACATGCAGGTAAAGAAAGAGGAACACCTGGTTGATAGGTGACATGCAGGTAAAGATAGAGGAACACCTGGTTGATAGGTGACATGCAGGTAAAGATAGAGGAACACCTGGTTGATATGTGACATGCAGGTAAAGAAAGAGGACCTGGTTGATAGGTGACATGCAGGTAAAGAAAGATAAACACCTGGTTGATAGGTGACATGCAGGTAAAGAAAGAGGACCTGGTTGATAGGTGACATGCAGGTAAAGAAAGAGGAACACCTGGTTGATAGGTGACATGCAGGTAAAGAAAGATAAACACCTGGTTGATAGGTGACATGCAGGTAAAGAAAGATAAACACCTGGTTGATAGGTGACATGCAGGTAAAGAAAGAGGACCTGGTTGATAGGTGACATGCGGGTAAAGAAAGAGGACCTGGTTGATAGGTGACATGCATGTAAAGAAAGATAAACACCTGGTTGATAGGTGACATGCAGGTAAAGAAAGAGAAACACCTGGTTGATAGGTGACATGCAGGTAAAGAAAGAAAAACACCTGGTTGATAGGTGACATGCAGGTAAAGAAAGATAAACACCTGGTTGATAGGTGACATGTAGGTAAAGAAAGAGGACCTGGTTGATAGTTGACATGCAGGTAAAGAAAGAGGAACACCTGGTTGATAGGTGACATGCAGGTAAAGAAAGATAAACACCTGGTTGATAGGTGACATGCAGGTAAAGAAAGAGGACCTGGTTGATAGGTGACATGCAGGTAAAGAAAGAGGAACAAATGGTTGATAGGTGACATGCAGGTAAAGAAAGAGAAACACCTGGTTGATAGTTGACATGCAGGTAAAGAAAGAGGACCTGGTTGATAGGTGACATGTAGGTAAAGAAAGATAAACACCTGGTTGATAGGTGACATGCAGGTAAAAAAAGAGGAACACCTGGTTGATAGGTGACATGCAGGTAAAGAAAGAGGATCTGGTTGATAGGTGACATGCAGGTAAAGAAAGAGGAACACCTGGTTGATAGGTGACATGCAGGTAAAGAAAGAGGACCTGGTTGATAGGTAACATGCAGGTAAAGAAAGAGGTCCTGGTTGATAGGTGACATGCAGGTAAAGAAAGAGAAACACCTGGTTGATAGGTGACATGCAGGTAAAGAAAGAGGAACACCTGGTTGATAGGTGACATGCAGGTAAAGAAAGAGGACCTGGTTGATAGGTGACATGCAGGTAAAGAAAGACTAACACCTGGTTGATAGGTGACATGCAGGTAAAGAAAGAGGACCTGGTTGATAGGTGACTTGCAGGTAAAGAAAGAGGACCTGGTTGATAGGTGACATGCAGGTAAAGAAAGATAAACACCTGGTTGATAGGTGACATGCAGGTAAAGAAAGAGGACCTGATTGATAGTTGACATGCAGGTAAAGAAAGAGGACCTGGTTGATAGGTGACATGCAGGTAAAGAAAGAGGACCTGGTTGATAGGTGACATGCAGGTAAAGAAAGAGGACCTGGTTGATAGGTGACATGCAGCTAAAGATAGAGAAACACCTGGTTGATATGTGACATGCAGGTAAAGAAAGAGGACCTGGTTGATAGGTGACGTGCAGGTAAAGAAAGAGGACCTGGTTGATAGGTGACATGCAGGTAAAGATAGAGGAACACCTGGTTGATAGGTGACATGCAGGTAAAGAAAGAGAAACACCTGGTTGATAGGTGACATGCAGGTAAAGAAAGAGGACCTGGTTGATAGGTGACATGCAGGTAAAGAAAGAGGAACACCTGGTTGATAGGTGACATGCAGGTAAAGAAAGAGGCACACCTGGTTGATAGGTGACATGCAGGTAAAGAAAGAGAAACACATGGTTGATAGGTGACATGCAGGTAAAGAAAGAGGAACACCTGGTTGATACGTGACATGCAGGTAAAGAAAGATAAACACCTGGTTGATAGGTGACATGCAGGTAAAGATAGAGGAACACCTGGTTGATAGTTGACATGCAGGTAAAGAAAGAGGACCTGGTTGATAGGTGACATGCAGGTAAAAAAGAGGACCTGGTTGATAGGTGACATGCAGGTAAAGAAAGAGGACCTGGTTGATAGGTGACATGCAGGTAAAGAAAGAGGACCTGGTTGATAGGAGACATGCAGGTAAAGATAGAGGAACACCTGGTTGATAGGTGACATGCAGGTAAAGATAGAGGAACACCTGGTTGATAGGTGACATGCAGGTAAAGAAAGAGGACCTGGTTGATAGGTGACATGCAGGTAAAGAAAGACTAACACCTGGTCGATAGGTGACATGCAGGTAAAGAAAGAGGAACACCTGGTTGATAGGTGACATGCAGGTAAAGAAAGAGGAACACCTGGTTGATAGGTGACATGCAGGTAAAGAAAGAGAAACACCTGGTTGATAGGTGACATGCAGGTAAAGAAAGAAAAACACCTGGTTGATAGGTGACATGCAGGTAAAGAAAGAGGACCTGGTTGATAGTTGACATGCAGGTAAAGAAAGAGGACCTGGTTGATAGGTGACATGCAGGTAAAGAAAGAAAAACACCTGGTTGATAGGTGACATGCAGGTAAAGAAAGAGGACCTGGTTGATAGTTGACATGCAGGTAAAGAAAGAGGACCTGGTCGATAGGTGACATGCAGGTAAAGAAAGAGGAACACCTGGTTGATAGGTGACATGCAGGTAGAGAAAGAGGAACACCTGGTTGATAGGTGACATGCAGGTAAAGAAAGAGGAACACCTGGTTGATAGGTGACATGCAGGTAAAGAAAGAGGAACACCTGGTTGATAGGTGACATGCAGGTAAAGATAGAGGAACACCTGGTTGATAGGTGACATGCAGGTAAAGAAAGAGAAACACCTGGTTGATAGGTGACATGCAGGTAAAGAAAGAGGACCTGGTTGATAGGTGACATGCAGGTAAAGAAAGAGGAACACCTGGTTGATAGGTGACATGCAGGTAAAGAAAGAGGACCTGGTTGATAGTTGACATGCAGGTAAAGAAAGAGAAACACATGGTTGATAGGTGACATGCAGGTAAAGAAAGATAAACACCTGGTTGATAGGTGACATGCAGGTAAAGATAGAGGAACACCTGGTTGATAGTTGACATGCAGGTAAAGAAAGAGGACCTGGTTGATAGGTGACATGCAGGTAAAAAAGAGGACATGGTTGATAGGTGACATGCAGGTAAAGAAAGAGGACCTGGTTGATAGGTGACATGCAGGTAAAGAAAGAGGACCTGGTTGATAGGAGACATGCAGGTAAAGATAGAGGAACACCTGGTTGATAGGTGACATGCAGGTAAAGATAGAGGAACACCTGGTTGATAGGTGACATGCAGGTAAAGAAAGAGGACCTGGTTGATAGGTGACATGCAGGTAAAGAAAGACTAACACCTGGTCGATAGGTGACATGCAGGTAAAGAAAGAGGAACACCTGGTTGATAGGTGACAGGCAGGTAAAGAAAGAGGACCTGGTTGATAGGTGACATGCAGGTAAAGAAAGAGGACCTGGTTGATAGGTGACATGCAGGTAAAGAAAGAGGAACACCTGGTTGATAGGTCACATGCAGGTAAAGATAGAGGAACACCTGGTTGATAGGTGACAGGCAGGTAAAGAAAGAGGACCTGGTTGATAGGTGACATGCAGGTAAAGAAAGAGGACCTGGTTGATAGGTGACATGCAGGTAAAGAAAGAGGACCTGGTTGATAGGTGACATGCAGGTAAAGAAAGAGGAACACCTGGTTGATAGGTGACATGCAGGTAAAGATAGAGGAACACCTGGTTGATAGGAGACATGCAGGTAAAGATAGAGGAACACCTGGTTGATAGGTGACATGCAGGTAAAGACAGAGAAACACCTGGTTGATAGGTGACATGCAGGTAAAGAAAGAGGACCTGGTTGATAGGTGACATGCAGGTAAAGAAAGAGGACCTTGTTGATAGGTGACATGCAGGTAAAGAAAGAGAAACACCTGGTTGATAGGTGACATGCAGGTAAAGAAAGAGGACCTGGTTGATAGGTGACATGCAGGTAAAGAAAGAGGAACACCTGGTTGATAGGTGACATGCAGGTAAAGAAAGAGGACCTGGTTGATAGGTGACATGCAGGTAAAGAAAGAGGACCTGGTTGATAGGTGACATGCAGGTAAAGAAAGAGGACCTGGTTGATAGTTGACATGCAGGTAAAGAAAGAGAAACACCTGGTTGATAGGTGACATGCAGGTAAAGATAGAGGAACACCTGGTTGATAGGTGACATGCAGGTAAAGAAAGAGGACCTGGTTGATAGTTGACATGCAGGTAAAGAAAGAGAAACACCTGGTTGATAGGTGACATGCAGGTAAAGAAAGAGAAACACCTGGTTGATAGGTGACATGCAGGTAAAGAAAGAGGTCCTGGTTGATAGGTGACATGCAGGTAAAAAGGAGGACCTGGTTGATAGGTGACATGCAGGTAAAGAAAGAGGACCTGGTTGATAGGAGACATGCAGGTAAAGATAGAGGAACACCTGGTTGATAGGTGACATGCAGGTAAAGAAAGAGGACCTGGTTGATAGGTGACATGCAGGTAAAGAAAGACTAACACCTGGGCGATATGTGACATGCAGGTAAAGAAAGAGGAACACCTGGTTGATAGGTGACATGCAGGTAAAGAAAGAGGACCTGGTTGATAGGTGACATGCAGGTAAAGAAAGAGAAACACCTGGTTGATAGGTGACATGCAGGTAAAGAAAGAGGACCTGGTTGATAGTTGACATGCAGGTAAAGAAAGAGGAACACCTGGTTGATAGGTGACATGCAGGTAAAGATAGAGGAACACCTGGTTGATAGGTGACATGCAGGTAAAGATAGAGGAACACCTGGTTGATAGGTGAAATGCAGGTAAAGAAAGATAAACACCTGGTTGATAGGTGACATGCAGGTAAAGAAAGAGGAACACCTGGTTGATAGTTGACATGCAGGTAAAGAAAGAGGACCTGGTTGATAGGTGACATGCAGGTAAAGAAAGAGGACCTGGTTGATAGGTCACATGCAGGTAAAGATAGAGGAACACCTGGTTGATAGGTGAAATGCAGGTAAAGAAAGATAAACACCTGGTTGATAGGTGACATGCAGGTAAAGATAGAGGAACACCTGGTTGATAGGTGAAATGCAGGTAAAGAAAGATAAACACCTGGTTGATAGGTGACATGCAGGTAAAGATAGAGGAACACCTGGTTGATAGGTGACATGCAGGTAAAGAAAGAGGACCTGGTTGATAGGTGACATGCAGGTAAAGAAAGAGGACCTGGTTGATAGGTGACATGCAGGTAAAGAAAGAGGACCTGGTTGATAGGTGACATGCAGGTAAAGAAAGAGGACCTGGTTGATAGGTGACATGCAGGTAAAGAAAGAGAAACACCTGGTTGATAGGTGACATGCAGGTAAAGAAAGAGGACCTGGTTGATAGGAGACATGCAGGTAAAGAAAGAGGACCTGGTTGATAGGTGACATGCAGGTAAAGAAAGACTAACACCTGGGCGATATGTGACATGCAGGTAAAGAAAGAGGAACACCTGGTTGATAGGTGACATGCAGGTAAAGAAAGAGGACCTGGTTGATAGGTGACATGCAGGTAAAGAAAGAGGAACACCTGGTTGATAGTTGACATGCAGGTAAAGAAAGAGGAACACCTGGTTGATAGGTGACATGCAGGTAAAGAAAGAGGAACACCTGGTTGATAGGTGACATGCAGGTAAAGATAGAGGAACACCTGGTTGATAGGTGACATGCAGGTAAAGATAGAGGAACACCTGGTTGATAGGTGAAATGCAGGTAAAGAAAGATAAACACCTGGTTTATAGGTGACATGCAGGTAAAGATAGAGGAACACCTGGTTGATAGGTGACATGCAGGTAAAGAAAGAGGACCTGGTTGATAGGTGACATGCAGGTAAAGAAAGAGGACCTGGTTGATAGGTGACATGCAGGTAAAGAAAGAGGACCTGGTTGATAGGTGACATGCAGGTAAAGAAAGAGGACCTGGTTGATAGGTGACATGCAGGTAAAGAAAGAGAAACACCTGGTTGATAGGTGACATGCAGGTAAAGAAAGAGGACCTGGTTGATAGGAGACATGCAGGTAAAGAAAGAGGACCTGGTTGATAGGTGACATGCAGGTAAAGAAAGAGGAACACCTGGTTGATAGGTGACATGCAGGTAAAGAAAGAGGACCTGGTTGATAGGTGACATGCAGGTAAAGAAAGAGGAACACCTGGTTGATAGGTGACATGCAGGTAAAGAAAGATAAACACCTGGTTGATAGGTGACATGCAGGTAAAGAAAGAGGACCTGGTTGATAGGTGACATGCAGGTAAAGAAAGAGGAACACCTGGTTGATAGGTGACATGCAGGTAAAGAAAGATAAACACCTGGTTGATAGGTGACATGCAGGTAAAGAAAGATAAACACCTGGTTGATAGGTGACATGCAGGTAAAGAAAGAGGACCTGGTTGATAGGTGACATGCGGGTAAAGAAAGAGGACCTGGTTGATAGGTGACATGCATGTAAAGAAAGATAAACACCTGGTTGATAGGTGACATGCAGGTAAAGAAAGAGAAACACCTGGTTGATAGGTGACATGCAGGTAAAGAAAGAAAAACACCTGGTTGATAGGTGACATGCAGGTAAAGAAAGAGGAACACCTGGTTGATAGTTGACATGCAGGTAAAGAAAGAGGAACACCTGGTTGATAGGTGACATGCAGGTAAAGAAAGAGGACGTGGTTGATAGGTGACATGCAGGTAAAGAAAGAGGAACACCTGGTTGATAGTTGACATGCAGGTAAAGAAAGATAAACACCTGGTTGATAGGTGACATGCAGGTAAAGAAAGAGGACCTGGTTGATAGGTGACTTGCAGGTAAAGAAAGAGGAACACCTGGTTGATAGGTGACATGCAGGTAAAGAAAGAGGACCTGGTTGATAGGTGACTTGCAGGTAAAGAAAGAGGAACACCTGGTTGATAGGTGACATGCAGGTAAAGAAAGAGGAACACCTGGTTGATAGTTGACATGCAGGTAAAGAAAGAGAAACACCTGGTTGATAGGTGACATGCAGGTAAAGAAAGAGAAACACCTGGTTGATAGGTGACATGCAGGTAAAGAAAGAGGAACACCTGGTTGATAGTTGACATGCAGGTAAAGAAAGAGAAACACCTGGTTGATAGGTGACATGCAGGTAAAGAAAGAGAAACACCTGGTTGATAGGTGACATGCAGGTAAAGAAAGAGAAACACCTGGTTGATAGGTGACATGCAGGTAAAGAAAGAGAAACACCTGGTTGATAGGTGACATGCAGGTAAAGAAAGATAAACACCTGGTTGATAGGTGACATGCAGGTAAAGAAAGAGAAACACCTGGTTGATAGGTGACATGCAGGTAAAGAAAGAGGACCTGGTTGATAGGTGACATGCAGGTAAAGAAAGAGGAACACCTGGTTGATAGGTGACATGCAGGTAAAGAAAGAGGAACACCTGGTTGATAGTTGACATGCAGGTAAAGAAAGAGGAACACCTGGTTGATAGTTGACATGCAGGTAAAGAAAGAGGAACACCTGGTTGATAGTTGACATGCAGGTAAAGAAAGAGGAACACCTGGTTGATAGGTGACATGCAGGTAAAGAAAGAGGAACACCTGGTTGATAGTTGACATGCAGGTAAAGAAAGAGGAACACCTGGTTGATAGGTGACATGCAGGTAAAGAAAGAGGACCTGGTTGATAGGTGACATGCAGGTTAAGATAGAGGAACACCTGGTTGATAGGTGACATGCAGGTAAAGAAAGATAAACACCTGGTTGATAGGTGACATGCAGGTAAAGATAGAGGAACACCTGGTTGATAGGTGACATGCAGGTAAAGAAAGAGGACCTGGTTGATAGGTGACATGCAGGTAAAGAAAGAGGACCTGGTTGATAGGTGACATGCAGGTAAAGAAAGAGGACCTGGTTGATAGGTGACATGCAGGTAAAGAAAGAGGACCTGGTTGATAGGTGACATGCAGCTAAAGATAGAGAAACACCTGGTTGATATGTGACATGCAGGTAAAGAAAGAGGACCTGGTTGATAGGTGACATGCAGGTAAAGAAAGAGGCACACCTGGTTGATAGGTGACATGCAGGTAAAGATAGAGGAACACCTGGTTGATAGGTGACATGCAGGTAAAGAAAGAGAAACACCTGGTTGATAGGTGACATGCAGGTAAAGAAAGAGGACCTGGTTGATAGTTGACATGCAGGTAAAGAAAGAGAAACACCTGGTTGATAGGTGACATGCAGGTAAAGAAAGAGAAACACCTGGTTGATAGGTGACATGCAGGTAAAGAAAGAGGTCCTGGTTGATAGGTGACATGCAGGTAAAAAAGAGGACCTGGTTGATAGGTGACATGCAGGTAAAGAAAGAGGACCTGGTTGATAGGTGACATGCAGGTAAAGATAGAGGAACACCTGGTTGATAGGTGACATGCAGGTAAAGATAGAGGAACACCTGGTTGATAGGTGACATGCAGGTAAAGAAAGAGGACCTGGTTGATAGGTGACATGCAGGTAAAGAAAGACTAACACCTGGGCGATATGTGACATGCAGGTAAAGAAAGAGGGCCTGGTTGATAGGTGACATGCAGGTAAAGAAAGAGGACCTGGTTGATAGGTGACATGCAGGTAAAGAAAGAGGACCTGGTTGATAGGTGACATGCAGGTAAAGAAAGAGGACCTGGTTGATAGGTGACATGCAGGTAAAGAAAGAGGGCCTGGTTGATAGGTGACATGCAGGTAAAGAAAGAGGACCTGGTTGATAGGTGACATGCAGGTAAAGAAAGAGGACCTGGTTGATAGGTGACATGCAGGTAAAGAAAGAGGACCTGGTTGATAGGTGACATGCAGGTAAAGAAAGAGGACCTGGTTGATAGGTGACATGCAGGTAAAGATAGAGAAACACCTGGTTGATATGTGACATGCAGGTAAAGAAAGAGAAACACCTGGTTGATAGGTGACATGCAGGTAAAGAAAGAGGACCTGGTTGATAGGTGACATGCAGGTAAAGATAGAGAAACACCTGGTTGATATGTGACATGCAGGTAAAGAAAGAGGACCTGGTTGATAGGTGACATGCACTTAAAGAAAGAGGACCTGGTTGATAGGTGAAATGCAGGTAAAGAAAGAGGACCTGGTTGATAGGAGACATGCAGGTAAAGAAAGAGGACCTGGTTGATAGGTGACATGCAGGTAAAGAAAGAGGATCACCTGGTTGATTTGTGACATGCAGGTAAAGAAAGAGGACCTGGTTGATAGTTGACATGCAGGTAAAGAAAGAGAAACACCTGGTTGATAGGTGACATGCAGGTAAAGAAAGAGGAACACCTGGTTGATAGGTGACATGCAGGTAAAGAAAGAGGACCTGGTTGATAGGTGACATGCAGGTAAAGAAAGATAAACACCTGGTTGATAGGTGACATGCAGGTAAAGAAAGAGGAACACCTGGTTGATAGGTGAAATGCAGGTAAAGAAAGAGGAACACCTGGTTGATAGGTGAAATGCAGGTAAAGAAAGAGGAACACCTGGTTGATAGGTGACATGCAGGTAAAGAAAGAGGAACACCTGGTTGATAGGTGACATGCAGGTAAAGAAAGATAAACACCTGGTTGATAGGTGACATGCAGGTAAAGAAAGAGGACCTGGTTGATAGGTGACATGCAGGTAAAGAAAGAGGAACACCTGGTTGATAGGTGACATGCAGGTAAAGAAAGATAAACACCTGGTTGATAGGTGACATGCAGGTAAAGAAAGAGGACCTGGTTGATAGGTGACATGCAGGTAAAGAAAGAGGAACACCTGGTTGATAGGTGACATGCAGGTAAAGAAAGATAAACACCTGGTTGATAGGTGACATGCAGGTAAAGAAAGATAAACCCCTGGTTGATAGGTGACATGCAGGTAAAGAAAGAGGACCTGGTTGATAGGTGACATGCGGGTAAAGAAAGAGGACCTGGTTGATAGGTGACATGCATGTAAAGAAAGATAAACACCTGGTTGATAGGTGACATGCAGGTAAAGAAAGAGAAACACCTGGTTGATAGGTGACATGCAGGTAAAGAAAGAAAAACACCTGGTTGATAGGTGACATGCAGGTAAAGAAAGAGGAACACCTGGTTGATAGTTGACATGCAGGTAAAGAAAGAGGAACACCTGGTTGATAGGTGACATGCAGGTAAAGAAAGAGGACGTGGTTGATAGGTGACATGCAGGTAAAGAAAGAGGAACACCTGGTTGATAGTTGACATGCAGGTAAAGAAAGATAAACACCTGGTTGATAGGTGACATGCAGGTAAAGAAAGAGGACCTGGTTGATAGGTGACTTGCAGGTAAAGAAAGAGGAACACCTGGTTGATAGGTGACATGCAGGTAAAGAAAGAGGACCTGGTTGATAGGTGACTTGCAGGTAAAGAAAGAGGAACACCTGGTTGATAGGTGACATGCAGGTAAAGAAAGAGGAACACCTGGTTGATAGTTGACATGCAGGTAAAGAAAGAGAAACACCTGGTTGATAGGTGACATGCAGGTAAAGAAAGAGAAACACCTGGTTGATAGGTGACATGCAGGTAAAGAAAGAGGAACACCTGGTTGATAGTTGACATGCAGGTAAAGAAAGAGAAACACCTGGTTGATAGGTGACATGCAGGTAAAGAAAGAGAAACACCTGGTTGATAGGTGACATGCAGGTAAAGAAAGAGAAACACCTGGTTGATAGGTGACATGCAGGTAAAGAAAGAGAAACACCTGGTTGATAGGTGACATGCAGGTAAAGAAAGATAAACACCTGGTTGATAGGTGACATGCAGGTAAAGAAAGAGAAACACCTGGTTGATAGGTGACATGCAGGTAAAGAAAGAGGAACACCTGGTTGATAGTTGACATGCAGGTAAAGAAAGAGGAACACCTGGTTGATAGGTGACATGCAGGTAAAGAAAGAGGACCTGGTTGATAGGTGACATGCAGGTTAAGATAGAGGAACACCTGGTTGATAGGTGACATGCAGGTAAAGAAAGATAAACACCTGGTTGATAGGTGACATGCAGGTAAAGATAGAGGAACACCTGGTTGATAGGTGACATGCAGGTAAAGAAAGAGGACCTGGTTGATAGGTGACATGCAGGTAAAGAAAGAGGACCTGGTTGATAGGTGACATGCAGGTAAAGAAAGAGGACCTGGTTGATAGGTGACATGCAGGTAAAGAAAGAGGACCTGGTTGATAGGTGACATGCAGCTAAAGATAGAGAAACACCTGGTTGATATGTGACATGCAGGTAAAGAAAGAGGACCTGGTTGATAGGTGACATGCAGGTAAAGAAAGAGGCACACCTGGTTGATAGGTGACATGCAGGTAAAGATAGAGGAACACCTGGTTGATAGGTGACATGCAGGTAAAGAAAGAGAAACACCTGGTTGATAGGTGACATGCAGGTAAAGAAAGAGGACCTGGTTGATAGTTGACATGCAGGTAAAGAAAGAGAAACACCTGGTTGATAGGTGACATGCAGGTAAAGAAAGAGAAACACCTGGTTGATAGGTGACATGCAGGTAAAGAAAGAGGTCCTGGTTGATAGGTGACATGCAGGTAAAAAAGAGGACCTGGTTGATAGGTGACATGCAGGTAAAGAAAGAGGACCTGGTTGATAGGTGACATGCAGGTAAAGATAGAGGAACACCTGGTTGATAGGTGACATGCAGGTAAAGATAGAGGAACACCTGGTTGATAGGTGACATGCAGGTAAAGAAAGAGGACCTGGTTGATAGGTGACATGCAGGTAAAGAAAGACTAACACCTGGGCGATATGTGACATGCAGGTAAAGAAAGAGGGCCTGGTTGATAGGTGACATGCAGGTAAAGAAAGAGGACCTGGTTGATAGGTGACATGCAGGTAAAGAAAGAGGACCTGGTTGATAGGTGACATGCAGGTAAAGAAAGAGGACCTGGTTGATAGGTGACATGCAGGTAAAGAAAGAGGGCCTGGTTGATAGGTGACATGCAGGTAAAGAAAGAGGACCTGGTTGATAGGTGACATGCAGGTAAAGAAAGAGGACCTGGTTGATAGGTGACATGCAGGTAAAGAAAGAGGACCTGGTTGATAGGTGACATGCAGGTAAAGAAAGAGGACCTGGTTGATAGGTGACATGCAGGTAAAGATAGAGAAACACCTGGTTGATATGTGACATGCAGGTAAAGAAAGAGAAACACCTGGTTGATAGGTGACATGCAGGTAAAGAAAGAGGACCTGGTTGATAGGTGACATGCAGGTAAAGATAGAGAAACACCTGGTTGATATGTGACATGCAGGTAAAGAAAGAGGACCTGGTTGATAGGTGACATGCACTTAAAGAAAGAGGACCTGGTTGATAGGTGAAATGCAGGTAAAGAAAGAGGACCTGGTTGATAGGAGACATGCAGGTAAAGAAAGAGGACCTGGTTGATAGGTGACATGCAGGTAAAGAAAGAGGATCACCTGGTTGATTTGTGACATGCAGGTAAAGAAAGAGGACCTGGTTGATAGTTGACATGCAGGTAAAGAAAGAGAAACACCTGGTTGATAGGTGACATGCAGGTAAAGAAAGAGGAACACCTGGTTGATAGGTGACATGCAGGTAAAGAAAGAGGACCTGGTTGATAGGTGACATGCAGGTAAAGAAAGATAAACACCTGGTTGATAGGTGACATGCAGGTAAAGAAAGAGGAACACCTGGTTGATAGGTGAAATGCAGGTAAAGAAAGAGGAACACCTGGTTGATAGGTGAAATGCAGGTAAAGAAAGAGGAACACCTGGTTGATAGGTGACATGCAGGTAAAGAAAGAGGAACACCTGGTTGATAGGTGACATGCAGGTAAAGAAAGATAAACACCTGGTTGATAGGTGACATGCAGGTAAAGAAAGAGGACCTGGTTGATAGGTGACATGCAGGTAAAGAAAGAGAAACACCTGGTTGATAGGTGACATGCAGGTAAAGAAAGAGGAACACCTGGTTGATAGGTGACATGCAGGTAAAGATAGAGGAACACCTGGTTGATAGGTGACATGCAGGTAAAGATAGAGGAACACCTGGTTGATAGGTGACATGCAGGTAAAGAAAGAGGACCTGGTTGATAGGTGACATGCAGGTAAAGAAAGATAAACACCTGGTTGATAGGTGACATGCAGGTAAAGAAAGAGGACCTGGTTGATAGGTGACATGCAGGTAAAGAAAGAGGAACACCTGGTTGATAGGTGACATGCAGGTAAAGAAAGATAAACACCTGGTTGATAGGTGACATGCAGGTAAAGAAAGATAAACACCTGGTTGATAGGTGACATGCAGGTAAAGAAAGAGGACCTGGTTGATAGGTGACATGCGGGTAAAGAAAGAGGACCTGGTTGATAGGTGACATGCATGTAAAGAAAGATAAACACCTGGTTGATAGGTGACATGCAGGTAAAGAAAGAGAAACACCTGGTTGATAGGTGACATGCAGGTAAAGAAAGAAAAACACCTGGTTGATAGGTGACATGCAGGTAAAGAAAGATAAACACCTGGTTGATAGGTGACATGTAGGTAAAGAAAGAGGACCTGGTTGATAGGTGACATGCAGGTAAAGAAAGAGGAACACCTGGTTGATAGGTGACATGCAGGTAAAGAAAGATAAACACCTGGTTGATAGGTGACATGCAGGTAAAGAAAGAGGACCTGGTTGA
This sequence comes from Salvelinus fontinalis, assembly GCF_029448725.1. NCBI lineage: Eukaryota > Metazoa > Chordata > Actinopteri > Salmoniformes > Salmonidae > Salvelinus > Salvelinus fontinalis. The sequence goes on along the minus strand of NC_074665.1, from coordinate 3,663,488 downwards.
TAGGTGACATGCAGGTAAAGAAAGAGGAACAAATGGTTGATAGGTGACATGCAGGTAAAGAAAGAGAAACACCTGGTTGATAGTTGACATGCAGGTAAAGAAAGAGGACCTGGTTGATAGGTGACATGCAGGTAAAGAAAGATAAACACCTGGTTGATAGGTGACATGCAGGTAAAAAAAGAGGAACACCTGGTTGATAGGTGACATGCAGGTAAAGAAAGAGGATCTGGTTGATAGGTGACATGCAGGTAAAGAAAGAGGAACACCTGGTTGATAGGTGACATGCAGGTAAAGAAAGAGGACCTGGTTGATAGGTAACATGCAGGTAAAGAAAGAGGTCCTGGTTGATAGGTGACATGCAGGTAAAGAAAGAGAAACACCTGGTTGATAGGTGACATGCAGGTAAAGAAAGAGGAACACCTGGTTGATAGGTGACATGCAGGTAAAGAAAGAGGACCTGGTTGATAGGTGACATGCAGGTAAAGAAAGACTAACACCTGGTTGATAGGTGACATGCAGGTAAAGAAAGAGGACCTGGTTGATAGGTGACTTGCAGGTAAAGAAAGAGGACCTGGTTGATAGGTGACATGCAGGTAAAGAAAGATAAACACCTGGTTGATAGGTGACATGCAGGTAAAGAAAGAGGACCTGATTGATAGTTGACATGCAGGTAAAGAAAGAGGACCTGGTTGATAGGTGACATGCAGGTAAAGAAAGAGGACCTGGTTGATAGGTGACATGCAGGTAAAGAAAGAGGACCTGGTTGATAGGTGACATGCAGCTAAAGATAGAGAAACACCTGGTTGATATGTGACATGCAGGTAAAGAAAGAGGACCTGGTTGATAGGTGACGTGCAGGTAAAGAAAGAGGACCTGGTTGATAGGTGACATGCAGGTAAAGATAGAGGAACACCTGGTTGATAGGTGACATGCAGGTAAAGAAAGAGAAACACCTGGTTGATAGGTGACATGCAGGTAAAGAAAGAGGACCTGGTTGATAGGTGACATGCAGGTAAAGAAAGAGGAACACCTGGTTGATAGGTGACATGCAGGTAAAGAAAGATAAACACCTGGTTGATAGGTGACATGCAGGTAAAGAAAGAGGACCTGGTTGATAGGTGACATGCAGGTAAAGAAAGAGGCACACCTGGTTGATAGGTGACATGCAGGTAAAGAAAGAGAAACACATGGTTGATAGGTGACATGCAGGTAAAGAAAGAGGAACACCTGGTTGATACGTGACATGCAGGTAAAGAAAGATAAACACCTGGTTGATAGGTGACATGCAGGTAAAGATAGAGGAACACCTGGTTGATAGTTGACATGCAGGTAAAGAAAGAGGACCTGGTTGATAGGTGACATGCAGGTAAAAAAGAGGACCTGGTTGATAGGTGACATGCAGGTAAAGAAAGAGGACCTGGTTGATAGGTGACATGCAGGTAAAGAAAGAGGACCTGGTTGATAGGAGACATGCAGGTAAAGATAGAGGAACACCTGGTTGATAGGTGACATGCAGGTAAAGATAGAGGAACACCTGGTTGATAGGTGACATGCAGGTAAAGAAAGAGGACCTGGTTGATAGGTGACATGCAGGTAAAGAAAGACTAACACCTGGTCGATAGGTGACATGCAGGTAAAGAAAGAGGAACACCTGGTTGATAGGTGACATGCAGGTAAAGAAAGAGGAACACCTGGTTGATAGGTGACATGCAGGTAAAGAAAGAGAAACACCTGGTTGATAGGTGACATGCAGGTAAAGAAAGAAAAACACCTGGTTGATAGGTGACATGCAGGTAAAGAAAGAGGACCTGGTTGATAGTTGACATGCAGGTAAAGAAAGAGGACCTGGTTGATAGGTGACATGCAGGTAAAGAAAGAGGAACACCTGGTTGATAGGTGACATGCAGGTAGAGAAAGAGGAACACCTGGTTGATAGGTGACATGCAGGTAAAGAAAGAGGAACACCTGGTTGATAGGTGACATGCAGGTAAAGATAGAGGAACACCTGGTTGATAGGTGACATGCAGGTAAAGAAAGAGAAACACCTGGTTGATAGGTGACATGCAGGTAAAGAAAGAGGACCTGGTTGATAGGTGACATGCAGGTAAAGAAAGAGGAACACCTGGTTGATAGGTGACATGCAGGTAAAGAAAGAGGACCTGGTTGATAGTTGACATGCAGGTAAAGAAAGAGAAACACATGGTTGATAGGTGACATGCAGGTAAAGAAAGATAAACACCTGGTTGATAGGTGACATGCAGGTAAAGATAGAGGAACACCTGGTTGATAGTTGACATGCAGGTAAAGAAAGAGGACCTGGTTGATAGGTGACATGCAGGTAAAAAAGAGGACATGGTTGATAGGTGACATGCAGGTAAAGAAAGAGGACCTGGTTGATAGGTGACATGCAGGTAAAGAAAGAGGACCTGGTTGATAGGAGACATGCAGGTAAAGATAGAGGAACACCTGGTTGATAGGTGACATGCAGGTAAAGATAGAGGAACACCTGGTTGATAGGTGACATGCAGGTAAAGAAAGAGGACCTGGTTGATAGGTGACATGCAGGTAAAGAAAGACTAACACCTGGTCGATAGGTGACATGCAGGTAAAGAAAGAGGAACACCTGGTTGATAGGTGACAGGCAGGTAAAGAAAGAGGACCTGGTTGATAGGTGACATGCAGGTAAAGAAAGAGGACCTGGTTGATAGGTGACATGCAGGTAAAGAAAGAGGAACACCTGGTTGATAGTTGACATGCAGGTAGAGAAAGAGGAACACCTGGTTGATAGGTGACATGCAGGTAAAGATAGAGGAACACCTGGTTGATAGGTGACATGCAGGTAAAGAAAGATAAACACCTGGTTGATAGGTGACATGCAGGTAAAGATAGAGGAACACCTGGTTGATAGGTGACATGCAGGTAAAGAAAGAGGACCTGGTTGATAGGTGACATGCAGGTAAAGAAAGAGGACCTGGTTGATAGGTGACATGCAGGTAAAGAAAGAGCACCTGGTTGATAGGTGACATGCAGGTAAAGAAAGAGGACCTGGTTGATAGGTGACATGCAGCTAAAGATAGAGAAACACCTGGTTGATATGTGACATAAAGAAAGAGGACCTGGTTGATAGGTGACATGCAGGTAAAGAAAGAGGACCTGGTTGATAGGTGACATGCAGGTAAAGATAGAGGAACACCTGGTTGATAGGTGACATGCAGGTAAAGACAGAGAAACACCTGGTTGATAGGTGACATGCAGGTAAAGAAAGAGGACCTGGTTGATAGGTGACATGCAGGTAAAGAAAGAGGACCTGGTTGATAGGTGACATGCAGGTAAAGATAGAGGAACACCTGGTTGATAGGTGACATGCAGGTAAAGACAGAGAAACACCTGGTTGATAGGTGACATGCAGGTAAAGAAAGAGGACCTGGTTGATAGGTGACATGCAGGTAAAGAAAGAGGACCTGGTTGATAGGTGACATGCAGGTAAAGAAAGAGAAACACCTGGTTGATAGGTGACATGCAGGTAAAGAAAGAGGACCTGGTTGATAGGTGACATGCAGGTAAAGAAAGAGGAACACCTGGTTGATAGGTGACATGCAGGTAAAGAAAGAGGACCTGGTTGATAGGTGACATGCAGGTAAAGAAAGAGGACCTGGTTGATAGGTGACATGCAGGTAAAGAAAGAGGACCTGGTTGATAGTTGACATGCAGGTAAAGAAAGAGAAACACCTGGTTGATAGGTGACATGCAGGTAAAGATAGAGGAACACCTGGTTGATAGGTGACATGCAGGTAAAGAAAGAGGACCTGGTTGATAGTTGACATGCAGGTAAAGAAAGAGAAACACCTGGTTGATAGGTGACATGCAGGTAAAGAAAGAGAAACACCTGGTTGATAGGTGACATGCAGGTAAAGAAAGAGGTCCTGGTTGATAGGTGACATGCAGGTAAAAAGGAGGACCTGGTTGATAGGTGACATGCAGGTAAAGAAAGAGGACCTGGTTGATAGGAGACATGCAGGTAAAGATAGAGGAACACCTGGTTGATAGGTGACATGCAGGTAAAGAAAGAGGACCTGGTTGATAGGTGACATGCAGGTAAAGAAAGACTAACACCTGGGCGATATGTGACATGCAGGTAAAGAAAGAGGAACACCTGGTTGATAGGTGACATGCAGGTAAAGAAAGAGGACCTGGTTGATAGGTGACATGCAGGTAAAGAAAGAGAAACACCTGGTTGATAGGTGACATGCAGGTAAAGAAAGAGGACCTGGTTGATAGGTGACATGCAGGTAAAGAAAGAGGAACACCTGGTTGATAGTTGACATGCAGGTAAAGAAAGAGGACCTGGTTGATAGGTGACATGCAGGTAAAGAAAGAGGACCTGGTTGATAGGTCACATGCAGGTAAAGATAGAGGAACACCTGGTTGATAGGTGAAATGCAGGTAAAGAAAGATAAACACCTGGTTGATAGGTGACATGCAGGTAAAGATAGAGGAACACCTGGTTTATAGGTGAAATGCAGGTAAAGAAAGATAAACACCTGGTTGATAGGTGACATGCAGGTAAAGATAGAGGAACACCTGGTTGATAGGTGACATGCAGGTAAAGAAAGAGGACCTGGTTGATAGGTGACATGCAGGTAAAGAAAGAGGACCTGGTTGATAGGTGACATGCAGGTAAAGAAAGAGGACCTGGTTGATAGGTGACATGCAGGTAAAGAAAGAGGACCTGGTTGATAGGTGACATGCAGGTAAAGAAAGAGAAACACCTGGTTGATAGGTGACATGCAGGTAAAGAAAGAGGACCTGGTTGATAGGAGACATGCAGGTAAAGAAAGAGGACCTGGTTGATAGGTGACATGCAGGTAAAGAAAGACTAACACCTGGGCGATATGTGACATGCAGGTAAAGAAAGAGGAACACCTGGTTGATAGGTGACATGCAGGTAAAGAAAGAGGACCTGGTTGATAGGTGACATGCAGGTAAAGAAAGAGGAACACCTGGTTGATAGTTGACATGCAGGTAAAGAAAGAGGAACACCTGGTTGATAGGTGACATGCAGGTAAAGAAAGAGGAACACCTGGTTGATAGGTGACATGCAGGTAAAGATAGAGGAACACCTGGTTGATAGGTGACATGCAGGTAAAGATAGAGGAACACCTGGTTGATAGGTGAAATGCAGGTAAAGAAAGATAAACACCTGGTTGATAGGTGACATGCAGGTAAAGATAGAGGAACACCTGGTTGATAGGTGACATGCAGGTAAAGAAAGAGGACCTGGTTGATAGGTGACATGCAGGTAAAGAAAGAGGACCTGGTTGATAGGTGACATGCAGGTAAAGAAAGAGGACCTGGTTGATAGGTGACATGCAGGTAAAGAAAGAGGACCTGGTTGATAGGTGACATGCAGGTAAAGAAAGAGAAACACCTGGTTGATAGGTGACATGCAGGTAAAGAAAGAGGACCTGGTTGATAGGAGACATGCAGGTAAAGAAAGAGGACCTGGTTGATAGGTGACATGCAGGTAAAGAAAGAGGAACACCTGGTTGATAGGTGACATGCAGGTAAAGAAAGAGGACCTGGTTGATAGGTGACATGCAGGTAAAGAAAGAGGAACACCTGGTTGATAGGTGACATGCAGGTAAAGAAAGATAAACACCTGGTTGATAGGTGACATGCAGGTAAAGAAAGAGGACCTGGTTGATAGGTGACATGCAGGTAAAGAAAGAGGAACACCTGGTTGATAGGTGACATGCAGGTAAAGAAAGATAAACACCTGGTTGATAGGTGACATGCAGGTAAAGAAAGATAAACACCTGGTTGATAGGTGACATGCAGGTAAAGAAAGAGGACCTGGTTGATAGGTGACATGCGGGTAAAGAAAGAGGACCTGGTTGATAGGTGACATGCATGTAAAGAAAGATAAACACCTGGTTGATAGGTGACATGCAGGTAAAGAAAGAGAAACACCTGGTTGATAGGTGACATGCAGGTAAAGAAAGAAAAACACCTGGTTGATAGGTGACATGCAGGTAAAGAAAGAGGAACACCTGGTTGATAGGTGACATGCAGGTAAAGAAAGAGGAACACCTGGTTGATAGGTGACATGCAGGTAAAGAAAGAGGAACACCTGGTTGATAGGTGACATGCAGGTAAAGAAAGAGGAACACCTGGTTGATAGGTGACATGCAGGTAAAGAAAGAGGAACACCTGGTTGATAGGTGAAATGCAGGTAAAGAAAGAGGAACACCTGGTTGATAGGTGACATGCAGGTAAAGAAAGAGGAACACCTGGTTGATAGGTGACATGCAGGTAAAGAAAGAGGAACACCTGGTTGATAGGTGACATGCAGGTAAAGAAAGAGGACGTGGTTGATAGGTGACATGCAGGTAAAGATAGAGGAACACCTGGTTGATAGGTGACATGCAGGTAAAGAAAGAGGACGTGGTTGATAGGTGACATGCAGGTAAAGAAAGAGGAACACCTGGTTGATAGTTGACATGCAGGTAAAGATAGAGGAACACCTGGTTGATAGGTGACATGCAGGTAAAGAAAGATAAACACCTGGTTGATAGGTGACATGCAGGTAAAGAAAGAGGACCTGGTTGATAGGTGACTTGCAGGTAAAGAAAGATAAACACCTGGTTGATAGGTGACATGCAGGTAAAGAAAGAGAAACACCTGGTTGATAGGTGACATGCAGGTAAAGAAAGAGAAACACCTGGTTGATAGGTGACATGCAGGTAAAGAAAGAGGAACACCTGGTTGATAGTTGACATGCAGGTAAAGAAAGAGAAACACCTGGTTGATAGGTGACATGCAGGTAAAGAAAGAGAAACACCTGGTTGATAGGTGACATGCAGGTAAAGAAAGAGAAACACCTGGTTGATAGGTGACATGCAGGTAAAGAAAGAGAAACACCTGGTTGATAGGTGACATGCAGGTAAAGAAAGATAAACACCTGGTTGATAGGTGACATGCAGGTAAAGAAAGAGGAACACCTGGTTGATAGTTGACATGCAGGTAAAGAAAGAGGAACACCTGGTTGATAGTTGACATGCAGGTAAAGAAAGAGAAACACCTGGTTGATAGGTGACTTGCAGGTAAAGAAAGAGGAACACCTGGTTGATAGTTGACATGCAGGTAAAGAAAGAGGAACACCTGGTTGATAGGTGACATGCAGGTAAAGAAAGAGGACCTGGTTGATAGGTGACATGCAGGTTAAGATAGAGGAACACCTGGTTGATAGGTGACATGCAGGTAAAGAAAGATAAACACCTGGTTGATAGGTGACATGCAGGTAAAGATAGAGGAACACCTGGTTGATAGGTGACATGCAGGTAAAGAAAGAGGACCTGGTTGATAGGTGACATGCAGGTAAAGAAAGAGGACCTGGTTGATAGGTGACATGCAGGTAAAGAAAGAGGACCTGGTTGATAGGTGACATGCAGGTAAAGAAAGAGGACCTGGTTGATAGGTGACATGCAGCTAAAGATAGAGAAACACCTGGTTGATATGTGACATGCAGGTAAAGAAAGAGGACCTGGTTGATAGGTGACATGCAGGTAAAGAAAGAGGACCTGGTTGATAGGTGACATGCAGGTAAAGATAGAGGAACACCTGGTTGATAGGTGACATGCAGGTAAAGAAAGAGAAACACCTGGTTGATAGGTGACATGCAGGTAAAGAAAGAGGACCTGGTTGATAGTTGACATGCAGGTAAAGAAAGAGAAACACCTGGTTGATAGGTGACATGCAGGTAAAGAAAGAGGTCCTGGTTGATAGGTGACATGCAGGTAAAAAAGAGGACCTGGTTGATAGGTGACATGCAGGTAAAGAAAGAGGACCTGGTTGATAGGTGACATGCAGGTAAAGATAGAGGAACACCTGGTTGATAGGTGACATGCAGGTAAAGATAGAGGAACACCTGGTTGATAGGTGACATGCAGGTAAAGAAAGAGGACCTGGTTGATAGGTGACATGCAGGTAAAGAAAGACTAACACCTGGGCGATATGTGACATGCAGGTAAAGAAAGAGGGCCTGGTTGATAGGTGACATGCAGGTAAAGAAAGAGGACCTGGTTGATAGGTGACATGCAGGTAAAGAAAGAGGACCTGGTTGATAGGTGACATGCAGGTAAAGAAAGAGGACCTGGTTGATAGGTGACATGCAGGTAAAGAAAGAGGGCCTGGTTGATAGGTGACATGCAGGTAAAGAAAGAGGACCTGGTTGATAGGTGACATGCAGGTAAAGAAAGAGGACCTGGTTGATAGGTGACATGCAGGTAAAGAAAGAGGACCTGGTTGATAGGTGACATGCAGGTAAAGAAAGAGGACCTGGTTGATAGGTGACATGCAGGTAAAGATAGAGAAACACCTGGTTGATATGTGACATGCAGGTAAAGAAAGAGAAACACCTGGTTGATAGGTGACATGCAGGTAAAGAAAGAGGACCTGGTTGATAGGTGACATGCAGGTAAAGATAGAGAAACACCTGGTTGATATGTGACATGCAGGTAAAGAAAGAGGACCTGGTTGATAGGTGACATGCACTTAAAGAAAGAGGACCTGGTTGATAGGTGAAATGCAGGTAAAGAAAGAGGACCTGGTTGATAGGAGACATGCAGGTAAAGAAAGAGGACCTGGTTGATAGGTGACATGCAGGTAAAGAAAGAGGATCACCTGGTTGATTTGTGACATGCAGGTAAAGAAAGAGGACCTGGTTGATAGTTGACATGCAGGTAAAGAAAGAGAAACACCTGGTTGATAGGTGACATGCAGGTAAAGAAAGAGGAACACCTGGTTGATAGGTGACATGCAGGTAAAGAAAGAGGACCTGGTTGATAGGTGACATGCAGGTAAAGAAAGAGAAACACCTAGTTGATAGGTGACATGCAGGTAAAGAAAGAGGACCTGGTTGATAGGAGACATGCAGGTAAAGAAAGAGGGCCTGGTTGATAGGTGACATGCAGGTAAAGAAAGAGGACCTGGTTGATAGGTGACATGCAGGTAAAGAAAGAGGACCTGGTTGATAGGTGACATGCAGGTAAAGATAGAGGAACTCCTGGTTGATAGGTGACATGCAGGTAAAGAAAGAGGACCTGGTTGATAGGTGACATGCAGGTAAAGAAAGAGGAACACCTGGTTGATAGGTGACATGCAGGTAAAGAAAGAGGACCTGGTTGATAGGTGACATGCAGGTAAAGAAAGAGGACCTGGTTGATAGGTGACATGCAGGTAAAGAAAGAGAAACACCTGGTTGATAGGTGACATGCAGGTAAAGAAAGAGGAACACCTGGTTGATAGGTGACATGCAGGTAAAAAAAGAGGAACACCTGGTTGATAGGTGACATGCAGGTAAAGAAAGAGGACCTGGTTTATAGGTGACATGCAGGTAAAGAAAGAGGACCTGGTTGATAGGTGACATGCAGGTAAAGAAAGAGGACCTGGTTGATAGGTGACATGCAGGTAAAGAAAGAGGACCTGGTTGATAGGTGACATGCAGGTAAAGAAAGAGGACCTGGTTGATAGGTGACATGCAGGTAAAGAAAGAGGACCTGGTTGATAGGTGACATGCAGGTAAAGAAAGAGGACCTGGTTGATAGGTGACATGCAGGTAAAGAAAGAGGCACACCTGGTTCCTCAGCAGAATGAGAAGGATGTATTACAACACTGGAGTTACTGTGGAGTCTCTTCCACCCCACGAATCCCTCTTTCATCTCCCCTCCCATCCGTATCTCTCTCTCCTCCTCTCCCCTCCCCTCCTCATCTCTCTCCCCTCTCCTCTCCTCCCCTCCGTATCTCTCTATCCTCCTCTCCCCTCCCCTCCTCATCTCTCTCCCCTCTCCTCCCCTCCGTATCTCTCTCTCCTCTCTTCTCCTTATCTCTCCCCCTCCTCTCTCCTCCTCTCCTCTCCTTATCTTTCTCCCCTCCCCTCCTCTCCTCTCCTTATCTCTCTCCCCTCCTCTCCTCGCCGCCTTCCTCGCCTCATCCCTCTTTCCTCACTTCCCCTTCACCTCTCGTCTCCTCCTCCCTCTCTCACCTCCCCTCCCTCCCTCCCTCTCTCCTCTCCTCGTCTCTTTCAGGTCAGAAAGAGACCAAAGCCCCTGTGGTCACTACCGTAATGCCGGTTACAACACCAGAACCCACCAGGACTACCACACCTCCACCCACTACGGCCACCACCACACCTCCCCCCACTACCACCACAACCCTCCCACCCACCACTACTACAACAGCCAAGCCCCGCGCTGCTGTCCACAAAGCCAGGGATGCAGGTGAGTCTCACACACACACACACACACACACACACACACACACACACACACACACACACACACACACACACACACACACACACACACACACACTCAGAAACACAAACATTGTGCTTTCATATCTATATACATTACATGTGATTTAATAAATCAAAATTATAATCAAATGTATTGATAAAGCCCTTCTTACATCAGCTGATATCTCAAAGTGCTGTACAGAAACACAGCCT
>NC_074665.1:3602981-3650481 GCF_029448725.1 Salvelinus fontinalis | reverse complement strand
GTTGTTGTTGTTGTCGCTGTCGTTGTTGTTGTTGTTGTTGTCGTCGCTGTCGCTGTCGCCGCTGTCGTTGTCGTCGCTGTCGTTGTCGTCGCTGTCGTTGTTGTCGCTGTCGCTGTCATTGTTGTCGCTGTCATTGTTGTCGCTGTCATTGTGGATGTCGTTGTTGTTGTTGCTGTCGTTGTTGATGTTGTTCTTGTCGCTGTTGTTGTTGTCGCTGTCGTTGTTGTTGTCATTGTCGTTGTCGTTGTTGTTGTTGTCGCTGTCGTTGTTGTTGCTGTTGTTGTCGTTGTTGTCATTGTCGTTGTCGTTGTTGTTGTTGTCGCTGTCATTGTTGATGTCGTTATTGTTGTTGCTGTTGTTGTTGTTGTTGTTGTCGCTGTTGTCGTTGTTGTTGTACAAAAAAAAGTATGAATGTATGTACTTGTAAGTCGCTCTGGATAAGAGCGTCTGCTAAATGACTTAAATGTAAATGTTGTCGTTGTCGTTGTTGTTGTTGTTGCTGTCGTTGTTGTCGCTGTTGTTGTCGCTGTCGTTGTTGATGTTGTTGTTGTTGTCGCTGTCGTTGTTGTTGTTGTCGCTGTCGTTGTTGTCGTTGTTGTTGTTGTTTTTGTTGTTGCTGTCGTTGTTGTTGTTGTCGCTGTCGTTGTTGTTGTTGTTGTTGTCGTCGCTGTCGCTGTCGCCGCTGTCGTTGTCGTCGCTGTCGCTGTCGCCGCTGTCGTTGTTGTTGTTGTTGTTGTCGTCGCTGTCGCTGTCGCCGCTGTCGTTGTCGTCGCTGTCGTTGTCGTCGCTGTCGTTGTCATTGTTGTCGCTGTCATTGTTGTCGCTGTCATTGTTGTCGCTGTCATTGTGGATGTCGTTGTTGTTGTTGCTGTCGTTGTTGTTGTCATTGTCGTTGTCGTTGTTGTTGTTGTCGCTGTCGTTGTTGTTGCTGTTGTTGTTGTCGCTGTCGTTGTTGTTGTCATTGTCGTTGTCGTTGTTGTTGTTGTCGCTGTCGTTGTTGTTGCTGTTGTTGTCGTTGTTGTCATTGTCGTTGTCGTTGTTGTTGTTGTCGCTGTCATTGTTGATGTCGTTATTGTTGTTGCTGTTGTTGTTGTTGTTGTTGTCGCTGTTGTCGTTGTTGTTGTACAAAAAAAAGTATGAATGTATGTACTTGTAAGTCGCTCTGGATAAGAGCGTCTGCTAAATGACTTAAATGTAAATGTTGTCGTTGTCGTTGTTGTTGTTATTGCTGTCGTTGTTGTCGCTGTTGTTGTCGCTGTCGTTGTTGATGTTGTTGTTGTTGTCGCTGTCGTTGTTGTTGTTGTCGCTGTCGTTGTTGTCGTTGTTGTTGTTGTTTTTGTTGTTGCTGTCGTTGTTGTTGTTGTCGCTGTCGTTGTTGTTGTTGTTGTTGTTGTCGCTGTCGTTGTTGTTGTTGTCGCTGTTGTTGTTGTCGCTGTCATTGTTGATGTTGTTGTTGTTGTTGTTGTCGCTGTCGTTGTTGTCGCTGTCGTTGTTGTCGCTGTTGTTGTTGTCGCTGTCGTTGTTGTCGTTGTTGTCGCTGTCGTTGTTGATGTTGTTGTTGTTGTCGCTGTCGTTGTTGTCGCTGTCGTTGTTGTCGCTGTTGTTGTTGTCGCTGTCGTTGTTGATGTTGTTGTTGTTGTCGCTGTCGTTGTTGTTGTTGTTGTTGTTGTCGCTGTCGTTGTTGTCGTTGTTGTTGTTGTCGCTGTTGTTGTTGTCGCTGTCATTGTTGATGTTGTTGTTGTTGTTGTTGTCGCTGTCGTTGTTGTCGCTGTCGTTGTTGTCGCTGTTGTTGTTGTCGCTGTCGTTGTTGTCGTTGTTGTCGCTGTCGTTGTTGATGTTGTTGTTGTTGTCGCTGTCGTTGTTGTCGCTGTCGTTGTTGTCGCTGTTGTTGTTGTCGCTGTCGTTGTTGTCGTTGTTGTCGCTGTCGTTGTTGATGTTGTTGTTGTTGTCGCTGTTGTTGTTGTTGTCGCTGTTGCTGTTGTTGTTGTCTTAGAAAGTAGTGCTACAGGTATTTCCAAGGTTCTAATGTTAAAAGTACACATGATGTTATTCTCAACATTGGATCTATAGGGCAGTCACAGAATGGCCAAGGGAAGGTTACAGCCCAAGGTATGTTACAACTTTCATTTGTTCTACATAAGCAGTAGTTAGTTAGTTATATTTTATCTGTAGTATTAGTTACTTATAGTAGAAGCTGTTGTATTAGATGTAGTATTAACTACTTATAGTAGTATCTGTAGTATTAGTTATGTATAGTATTAGATGTAGTATTAGCTACTTATAGTAGTAGATGTAGTATTAGTTACTTATGGTATTAGCTGTAGTATTAGTTACTTACAGTATCAGCCGCAGTATTAGTTACGTACATTATTAGCTGTAGTATTAGTTACTTATATTATTAGATGTAGTATTAGTTACTTACAGTATCAGTCGCATTATTAGTTACTTATAGTAGTATATGTAATACTAGTTACGGTTATGGTTTAACTGTAGTATTAGTTACTTATAGTATTAGATGTTGTATTAGTTACTTATAGTATTAGCTGTAGTATTAGTTACTTATAGTATTAGATGTAATACAGTAACTGTTATGTTTTAGCTGTAGTATCAGTTACATATACTATTAGCTAAAGTATTAGTTACGTATAGTATTAGATGTAGTATTAGGTACTTATAGTATTAGATGTAGTACTAGTTACATATGCTATTAGCTATAGTATTAGTTACTTATAGTATTAGATGTAGTACTAGTTACATCTAGTATTAGATGTAGTACTAGTTATATATAGTATTAGATGTAGTACTGGTTACTTATAGTATCAGCCGCAGTATTAGTTACATATAGTATTAGATGTAGTACTTGTTACATATAGTATTAGATGTAGTACTAGTTACATATAGTATTAGATGTAGTACTAGTTACATATAGTATTAGATGTAGTACTAGTTACTTACAGTATCAGCCGCAGTATTATTTACTTATAGTATTAGATGTAGTAGTAGTTATATATAGTATTAGATGTAGTACTAGTTACATATAGTATTAGATGTAGTACTAGTTACTTACAGTATCAGCCGCAGTATTAGTTACTTATAGTGTTAGATGTAGTAGTAGTTACATATAGTATTAGATGTAGTACTAGTTACATATAGTATTAGATGTAGTACTAGTTACATATAGTATTAGATGTAGTACTAGTTACTTACAGTATCAGCCGCAGTATTAGTTACTTACAGTATCAGCCGCAGTATTAGTTACTTATAGTATTAGCTGTAGTACTAGTTACATATAGCATTAGCTGTAGCAACTAACCCAATGTCTAACTGTAATCCAGCGTTTCCCACAAGCTCGGTCCTCTGGACCACAAGGGGTCCACGTTTTGATTTATTGCCCTAGTTCTACAAAGCTTCATCAAATAAACATCTCATCTTCAAGCATTGATTATTAAAATCAACTGTGTAGTGCTAGGGGTAAAAGAAAAACGAAATGTGCATCGCTATGACGTGTGTAAACCGGTATACATGTCTTATTCAAAGCATTCAGAGGCAGTACCTACACCAGTAGGTTTCCATCACGAGCCAAAGCAGGTAATCACACCGGCGATGTCATCCTCTGTCTGTAGTCCTCTGTCTGTAGTCCTCTGTCTGTCTGTAGTCCTCTGTCTGCAGTCCTCTGTCTGTAGTCCTCTGTCTGTAGTCCTCTGTCTGCAGTCCTCTGTCTGCAGTCCTCTGTCTGCAGTCCTCTGTCTGTAGTCCTCTGTCTGTAGTCCTCTGTCTGTAGTCCTCTTTCTGTCTGTAGTCCTCTGTCTGTAGTCCTCTCTCTGTCTGTAGTCCTCTGTCTGTAGTCCTCTGTCTGTAGTCCTCTGTCTGCAGTCCTCTCTCTGTAGTCCTCTGTCTGTAGTCCTCTGTCTGTAGTCCTCTGTCTCTAGTCCTTTGCCTCTAGTCCTCTGTCTGTATTCCTCTGTCTGTAGTCCTTTGCCTGTAGTCCTCTGTCTGTAGTCCTCTGTCTGTAGTCCTCTGTCTGTAGTCCTCTGTCTGTAGTCCTCTGTCTGTAGTCCTCTGTCTGTAGTCCTTTGCCTGTAGTCATCTGTTTGTAGTCCTCTGTCTGTAGTCCTCTGTCTGCAGTCCTCTGTCTGCAGTCCTCTGTCTGCAGTCCCCTGTCTGTAGTCCTCTGTCTGTAGTCCTCTGCCTGTAGTCCTCTGCCTGTAGTCCTCTGCCTGTAGTCCTCTGTCTGTAGTCCTCTGTCTGTAGTCCTCTGCCTGTAGTCCTCCTTCTGCAGTCCTCTGTCTGTAGTCCTCTGTCTGTAGTCCTCTGCCTGTAGTCCTCTGCCTGTAGTCTTCTGCCTGTAGTCCTCTGTCTGTAGTCCTCTGTCTGTAGTCCTTTGCCTGTAGTCCTCTGTCTGTAGTCCTCTGCATGTAGTCCTCCTTCTGTAGTCCTCTGTCTGTAGTCCTCTGTCTGTAGTCCTCTGCCTGTAGTCCTCTGCCTGTAGTCTTCTGCCTGTAGTCCTCTGTCTGTAGTCCTTTGCCTGTAGTCCTCTGTCTGTAGTCCTCTGTCTGTAGTCCTCTGTCTGCAGTCCTCTGCCTGTAGTCCTCTGCCTGTAGTCCTCTGTCTGTAGTTCACTGTCTGTAGTCCCCTGTCTGTAGTCTTCTGTCTGTAGTCTTCTGTCTGTAGTCCCCTGTCTGCAGTCCTCTGTCTGTAGTCCTCTGTCTGTAGTCCTCTGTCTGTAGTCCTTTGCCTGTAGTCCTCTGTCTGTAGTCCTCTGTCTGTAGTCCTCTGTCTGTAGTCCTCTGTCTGTAGTCCTTTGCCTCTAGTCCTCTGTCTGTAGTCCTCTGTCTGTAGTCCTCTGTCTGCAGTCCTCTGTCTGCAGTCCTCTGTCTGTAGTCCCCTGTCTGTAATCCCCTGTCTGTAGTCCCCTGTCTGTAGTCCTCTGCCTGTAGTCCTCTGCCTGTAGTCCTCTGTCTGTAGTCCTCTGCCTGTAGTCCTCCTTCTGCAGTCCTCCTTCTGCAGTCCTCTGTCTGTAGTCCTCTGTCTGTAGTCCTCTGCCTGTAGTCTTCTGCCTGTAGTCTTCTGCCTGTAGTCCTCTGTCTGTAGTCCTCTATCTGTAGTCTTTTGCCTGTAGTCCTCTGTCTGTAGTCCTCTGTCTGTAGTCCTCTGTCTGTAGTCCTCTGTCTGCAGTCCTCTGCCTGTAGTCCTCTGCCTGTAGTCCTCTGTCTGTAGTCCTCTGTCTGTAGTCCACTGTCTGTAGTCCCCTGTCTGTAGTCTTCTGTCTGTAGTCCCCTGTCTGCAGTCCTCTGTCTGTAGTCCTCTGTCTGTAGTCCTCTGCCTGTAGTTCTCTGCCTGTAGTCCTCTGTCTGTAGTCCTCTGTCTGCAGTCCTCTGTCTGTAGTCCTCTGTCTGCAGTCCTTCCCCACATCGTCTGTTGTCATTCCCCACATCGTCTGTTGTCATTCCCCACACCGTCTGTTGTCATTCCCGAAATCGTCTGTTGTCATTCCCAACCTCGTCTGTTGTCCTTCCCCACATCGTCTGCTGTCCTTCCCCACACCGTCAGGTGTCCTTCCACACATTGTCTGTTGTCCTTCCCTACCGGCTGTTGTCCTTCCACACATTGTCTGCTGTCCTTCCCCACACCGCCGGGTGTCCTCCCACACATCGTCTGTTGTCATTCCCCACACCGTCTGTTGTCATTCCCAACCTCGTCTGTTGTCTTTCCCGAAATCGTCTGTTGTCCTTCCCGACATCGTCTGCTGTCCTTCCCAACCTTCCCAACCTTGTCTGTCACCTTGTCTGTCCTCAATACCCGGCCTGCAGCCTGCCCAAGACTGTCTGTCTGTCTGTCTGTCTGTCTGTCTGTCTGTCTGTCTGTCTGTCTGTGTGTGGAGTCTCTGTCTGTCTGTCTGTCTGTCTGTCTGTCTGTCTGTCTGTGGAATCTCTGTCTGTCTGTCTGTCTGTCTGTCTGTCTGTCTGTCTGTCTGTCTGTCAGTCTCACACACTGCTGGAGTTGTCTTCTAGTTTATGTTCTCATATCCCTTCTCTTTTGTTATCTTTCTCATATCCTT
The DNA here is from genome assembly GCF_029448725.1 of Salvelinus fontinalis. NCBI lineage: Eukaryota > Metazoa > Chordata > Actinopteri > Salmoniformes > Salmonidae > Salvelinus > Salvelinus fontinalis. The sequence continues at coordinate 3,644,423 of NC_074665.1, read as the reverse complement.
TCTTCTCTGCCTGGGCTGTAATCCTCAGTCTCTGCTCCTCTGGTGTCTATGTGTACAGCTGTCTGTAGTACCACGGTTACTAGATCCACTGTGGAGTTCCGGAGCTGGTCTGGAATGTTCTGGACCAGTCCAGTTCTGTTGTCCTTAACCCAGACTCCGAGTCTGTGTCTGAGTTTGTGTCTGTGGCCCATTCACCTCCTGTCTTGTATCTGTTACTATGTCTGTATACAACTACGACCTCTCATCCCCCGAATCCTGTTGTCCTGATTAATCCCTCTCTGTCTGCTCTATCTGTGATCCCTCTCTCCCTCCCTCTGTCTCTCTCTCTCTCTCTCCCTCTCTATCCCTTTCTCTATCCCTCTCTGTCTGCTCTATCTGTGATCCCTCTCTCCCTCCCTCTCTCTCTCTCTCTCTCTCTCTCTCTCTCTCTCTCTCTCTCTCTCTCTCTCTCCCTCCCTCTATCCCTCTCTCTATCCCTCTCTGTCTGCCCTATCTGTGACCCCTCTCTCCCTCCCTCTGTCTCTCTCTCTATCCCTCTCTCTATCCCTCTCTGTCTGCCCTATCTGTGACCCCTCTCTCCCTCCCTCTGTCTCTCTCTCTATCCCTCTCTCTATCCCTCTCTGTCTGCCCTATCTGTGATCCCTCTCTCCCTCCCTCTTTCTCTCCCCTCTCTCTCCCTCTATCCCTCTCTCTATCCCTCTCTCTATCCCTCTCTGTCTGCCCTATCTGTGATCCCTCTCTCCCTCCCTCTTTCTCTCCCCTCTCTCTCCCTCTATCCCTCTCTCTATCCCTCTCTCTATCCCTCTCTGTCTGCCCTATCTGTGATCCCTCTCTCCCTCCCTCTTTCTCTCCCCTCTCTCTCCCTCTATCCCTCTCTCTATCCCTCTCTCTATCCCTCTCTGTCCTTCTCTGTCTCTCTCTATCTCCCTCTCCCTCACTCCCTCTCTCTCTCCCTCTCCTTCTCTGTCCTGCTCTGTCTCTCTCTCCCTCCCTCCCTCCCTCTCTCTCTCTCCCTCCCTCCCTCCCTCTCTCTCTCTCTCACTCTCACTTTTGACACATACCCAACACATCCGATCACTGTGCCAAACACCTTGAATGGTTAGCAGCGTACTGTGCTGTACACCACTCCCTGATTTAGATATGGCAGTGAACATATTAATAGATATTTGCATTGAGAAGAATGTATATAACAGTGGCTAGTTTAATATGGGATGTTTTAGTGGCTAGTTTAATATGGGATGTTTTACAGTGTCTAGTTTTATATGGGATGTTTTACAGTGTCTAGTTTTATATGGGATGTTTCACAGTGTCTAGTTTTATTAGGGGATGTTTCACAGTGTCTAGTTTAATATGGGATGTTTCACAGTGTCTAGTTTAATATGGGATGTTTCACAGTGTCTAGTTTTATAGGGGATGTTTCACAGTGTCTAGTTTTATATGGGATGTTTCACAGTGTCTAGTTTAATATGGGATGTTTCACAGTGTCTAGTTTTATAGGGGATGTTTCACAGTGTCTAGTTTTATAGGGGATGTTTCACAGTGTCTAGTTTAATATGGGATGTTTCACAGTGTCTAGTTTAATATGGGATGTTTCACAGTGTCTAGTTTAATATGGGATGTTTTACAGTGTCTAGTTTAATATGGGATGTTTCACAGTGTCTAGTTTAATATGGGATGTTTTCTTAATGTTTTTATTAGACATTACAGCTTTAGATGTTGAATGTAGCCTCATTATTTTATACGTCTAAAGGTTTCTCTGTCTGTTATTGCTACATTGTTATGGGAATGGACAGCACAAGCAATTATGTCCATTTCATAGAAATACAACTACGCATCCTAGATGGCACCCTATTCCCTATATAGTGCACTACTTTAGACCAGAGCCCTATGGCACCCTATCCCCTATATAGTGCACTACTTTAGACCAGAGCCCTATGGCACCATATCCCCTATATAGTGCACTACTTGGGCAATAGGGCGCTATTTGGAATGCACCCCATCTCTAAGTCTATGATTCAGTCCCTGACGTTGTCTCTGCTGGTATTGCTGCGTACAGGTCTAAGGAGACCAGAGGCTGCCGGGTCTCCTACCATCAGGAGACAACCAGCCCCCGGCCACCACTCCGGGACAGGTCAGAGCTCAACCCTCAACCCACCCTAACCCCAACCTAGACACTCCCCTTCCCCCAGACGAGACACAGGTAGTGAGACCGGAGGCAGCAGGGTGACACCCCACAACTCACCCTATGCTAGGACACAACCAGCCCTAAACCTGCTCTGACACCCCCACATCAATCAATCATTTGATTTAGAAAGCCCTTTACAGTAACTCAGCCTTGGGGCCTGCCTGGGTTATGAGGTTTTAGGTAGGGACCTCCCTGGGTTATGAGGTTATAGGTAGGGGTCTCCCTGGGTTATGAGGTTATAGGTAGGGGCCTCCCTGGGTTATGAGGTTATAGGTAGGGGCCTCCCTGGGTTATAGGTAGGGGCCATCCTGGGTTATGAGGTTATAGGTAGGGGCCTCCCTGGGTTATGAGGTTATAGGTAGGGGCCTCCCTGGGTTATGAGGTTATAGGTAGGGGTCTCCCTGGGTTATGAGGTTATAGGTAGGGGCCTCCCTGGGTTATAGGTAGGGGCCATCCTGGGTTATGAGGTTATAGGTAGGGGCCTCCCTGGGTTATGAGGTTATAGGTAGGGGCCTCCCTGGGTTATGAGGTTATAGGTAGGGGCCTCCCTGGGTTATGAGGTTATAGGTAGGGGCCTCCCTGGGTTATAGGTAGGGGCCTCCCTGGGTTATGAGGTTATAGGTAGGGGTCTCCCTGGGTTATGAGGTTATAGGTAGGGGCCCCCCTGGGTTATGAGGTTATAGGTAGGGGTCTCCCTGGGTTATGAGGTTATAGGTAGGGGCCTCCCTGGGTTATAGGTAGGGGCCTCCCTGGGTTATGAGGTTATAGGTAGGGGCCTCCCTGGGTTGTAGGTAGGGCCTCCCTGGGTTATGAGGTTATAGGTAGGGCCCCCCCTGGGTTATGAGGTTATAGGTAGGGGCCTCCCTGGGTTGTAGGTAGGGCATCCCTGGGTTATGAGGTTATAGGTAGGGCCCCCCCTGGGTTATGAGGTTATAGGTAGGGGCCTCCCTGGGTTATGAGGTTATAGGTAGGGGCCTTCCTGGGTTATGAGGTTATAGGTAGGGGCCTCCCTGGGTTGTAGGTAGGGCCTCCCTGGGTTATAGGTAGGGGCCTCCCTGGGTTATGAGGTTATAGGTAGGAGCCTCCCTGGGTTATGAGGTTATAGGTAGGGGCCTCCCTGGGTTATAGGTAGGGGCCTCCCTGGGTTATGAGGTTATAGGTAGGGGCCTCCCTGGGTTATAGGTAGGGGCCTCCCTGGGTTATGAGGTTATAGGTAGGGGCCTCCCTGGGTTATGAGGTTATAGGTAGGGGCCTCCCTGGGTTATGAGGTTATAGGTAGGGGCCTCCCTGGGTTATAGGTAGGGGCCTCCCTGGGTTATGAGGTTATAGGTAGGGGCCTCCTTGGGTTATAGGTAGGGGCCTCCCTGGGTTATGAGGTTATAGGTAGGGGCCTCCCTGGGTTATAGGTAGGGGTCTCCCTGGGTTATAGGTAGGGGCCTCCCTGGGTTATGAGGTTATAGGTAGGCGTCTCCCTGGGTTATAGGTAGGGGCCTCCCTGGGTTATGAGGTTATAGGTAGGGGCCATCCTGGGTTATGAGGTTACAGGTAGGGGCCTCCCTGGGTTATGAGGTTATAGGTAGGGGCCTCCCTGGGTTATAGGTAGGGGCCTCCCTGGGTTATGAGGTTATAGGTAGGGGTCTCCCTGGGTTATGAGGTTATAGGTAGGGGTCTCCCTGGGTTATGAGGTTATAGGTAGGGGCCCCCCTGGGTTATGAGGTTATAGGTAGGGGCCTTCCTGGGTTATGAGGTTATAGGTAGGGGTCTCCCTGGGTTATGAGGTTATAGGTAGGGGCCTCCCTGGGTTATGAGGTTATAGGTAGGGGCCCCCCTGGGTTATGAGGTTATAGGTAGGGGCCTCCCTGGGTTATAGGTAGGGCCTCCCTGGGTTGTAGGTAGGGCCCCCCCTGGGTTATGAGGTTATAGGTAGGGGCCTTCCTGGGTTGTAGGTAGGGCCTCCCTGGGTTATAGGTAGGGGCCTCCCTGGGTTATGAGGTTATAGGTAGGAGCCTCCCTGGGTTATGAGGTTATAGGTAGGGGCCTCCCTGGGTTATAAGGTTATAGGTAGGGACCTCCCTGGGTTGTAGGTAGGGCCTCCCTGGGTTATAGGTAGGGGCCTCCCTGGGTTATGAGGTTATAGGTAGGAGCCTCCCTGGGTTATGAGGTTATAGGTAGGGGTCTCCCTGGGTTATGAGGTTATAGGTAGGGGCCTCCCTGGGTTATGAGGTTATAGGTAGGGGTCTCCCTGGGTTATAGGTAGGGGCCTCCCTGGGTTATGAGGTTATAGGTAGGGGCCTCCCTGGGTTATGAGGTTATAGGTAGGGGCCTCCCTGGGTTATGAGGTTATATGTAGGGGCCTCCCTGGGTTATAGGTAGGGGCCTCCCTGGGTTATGAGGTTATAGGTAGGGGCCTCCCTGGGTTATGAGGTTATAGGTAGGGGCCTCTCTGGGTTATAGGTAGGGGCCTCCCTGGGTTATGAGGTTATTGGGTAGGGGCCTCCCTGAGTTATGAGGTTATAGGTAGGGGCCTCCCTGGGTTATGAGGTTATTAGGTAGGGGTCTCCCTGGGTTTTGAGGTTATAGGTAGGGGCCTCCCTGGGTTATAAGGTTATAGGTAGGGGCCTCCCTGGGTTATGAGGTTATAGGTAGGGGCCTCCCTGGGTTATGAGGTTATAGGTAGGGGCCCCCCTGGGTTATGAGGTTATAGGTAGGGGCCTCCCTGGGTTATAGGTAGGGCCTCCCTGGGTTGTAGGTAGGGCCCCCCCTGGGTTATGAGGTTATAGGTAGGGGCCTCCCTGGGTTATGAGGTTATAGGTAGGGGCCTCCCTGGGTTATGAGGTTATAGGTAGGCGTCTCCCTGGGTTATAGGTAGGGGCCTCCCTGGGTTATGAGGTTATAGGTAGGGGCCATCCTGGGTTATGAGGTTACAGGTAGGGGCCTCCCTGGGTTATGAGGTTATAGGTAGGGGCCTCCCTGGGTTATAGGTAGGGGCCTCCCTGGGTTATGAGGTTATAGGTAGGGGTCTCCCTGGGTTATGAGGTTATAGGTAGGGGTCTCCCTGGGTTATGAGGTTATAGGTAGGGGCCCCCCTGGGTTATGAGGTTATAGGTAGGGGCCTTCCTGGGTTATGAGGTTATAGGTAGGGGTCTCCCTGGGTTATGAGGTTATAGGTAGGGGCCTCCCTGGGTTATGAGGTTATAGGTAGGGGCCCCCCTGGGTTATGAGGTTATAGGTAGGGGCCTCCCTGGGTTATAGGTAGGGCCTCCCTGGGTTGTAGGTAGGGCCCCCCCTGGGTTATGAGGTTATAGGTAGGGGCCTTCCTGGGTTGTAGGTAGGGCCTCCCTGGGTTATAGGTAGGGGCCTCCCTGGGTTATGAGGTTATAGGTAGGAGCCTCCCTGGGTTATGAGGTTATAGGTAGGGGCCTCCCTGGGTTATAAGGTTATAGGTAGGGACCTCCCTGGGTTGTAGGTAGGGCCTCCCTGGGTTATAGGTAGGGGCCTCCCTGGGTTATGAGGTTATAGGTAGGAGCCTCCCTGGGTTATGAGGTTATAGGTAGGGGTCTCCCTGGGTTATGAGGTTATAGGTAGGGGCCTCCCTGGGTTATGAGGTTATAGGTAGGGGTCTCCCTGGGTTATAGGTAGGGGCCTCCCTGGGTTATGAGGTTATAGGTAGGGGCCTCCCTGGGTTATGAGGTTATAGGTAGGGGCCTCCCTGGGTTATGAGGTTATATGTAGGGGCCTCCCTGGGTTATAGGTAGGGGCCTCCCTGGGTTATGAGGTTATAGGTAGGGGCCTCCCTGGGTTATGAGGTTATAGGTAGGGGCCTCTCTGGGTTATAGGTAGGGGCCTCCCTGGGTTATGAGGTTATTGGGTAGGGGCCTCCCTGAGTTATGAGGTTATAGGTAGGGGCCTCCCTGGGTTATGAGGTTATTAGGTAGGGGTCTCCCTGGGTTTTGAGGTTATAGGTAGGGGCCTCCCTGGGTTATAAGGTTATAGGTAGGGGCCTCCCTGGGTTATGAGGTTATAGGTAGGGGCCTCCCTGGGTTATAAGGTTATAGGTAGGGGCCTCCCTGGGTTATGAGTTTATTAGGTAGGGGCCTCCCTGGGTTATGAGTTTATTAGGTAGGGGCCTCCCTGGGTTATAGGTAGGGGTCTCCCTGGGTTATGTGGTTATTAGGTAGGGGTCTCCCTGGGTTATGAGGCTATAGGTAGGGGTCTCCCTGGGTTATGAGGTTATAGGTAGGGGCCTCCCTGGGTTATGAGGTTATAGGTAGGGGCCTCCCTGGGTTATGCAGTTATTAGGTAGGGGCCTCCCTGGGTTATGAGGTTATAGGTAGGGGCCTCCCTGGGTTATAGGTAGGGGCCTCCCTGGGTTATGAGGTTATAGGTAGGGGCCTTCCTGGGTTATAGGTAGGGGCCTCCCTGGGTTATGAGGTTATAGGTAGGGGCCTCCCTGGGTTATAGGTAGGGGCCTCCCTGGGTTATGAGGTTATAGGTAGGGGCCTTCCTGGGTTATAGGTAGGGGCCTGCCTGGGTTATGAGGTTATAGGTAGGGGTCTCCCTGGGTTATGAGGTTATAGGTAGGGGCCTCCCTGGGTTATGAGGTTATAGGTAGGGGCCTCCCTGGGTTATAGGTAGGGGCCTCCCTGGGTTATGATGTTATAGGTAGGGGCCTCCCTGGGTTATGAGGTTATAGGTAGGGGCCTCCCTGGGTTATAGGTAGGGGCCTCCCTGGGTTATGAGGTTATAGGTAGGGGCCTCCCTGGGTTATGAGGTTATAGGTAGGTGCCTCCCTGGGTTATGAGGTAATAGGTAGGGGCCTCCCTGGATTATGAGGTTATAGGTTGGGGTCTCCCTGGGTTATGAGGTTATAGGTAGGGGCCTCCCTGGGTTATAGGTAGGGGCCTCCCTGGGTTATGAGGTTATAGGTAGGGGCCTCCCTGGGTTATGAGGTAATAGGTAGGGGCCTCCCTGGATTATGAGGTTATAGGTAGGGGTCTCCCTGGGTTATGAGGTTATAGGTAGGGGCCTCCCTGGGTTATAGGTAGGGGCCTCCCTGGGTTATGAGGTTATAGGTAGGGGCCTCCCTGGGTTATAGGTAGGGGCCTCCCTGGGTTATGAGGTTATAGGTAGGGGCCTCCCTGGGTTATGAGGTTATAGGTAGGGGCCTCCCTGGGTTATAGGTAGGGGCCTCCCTGGGTTATGAGGTTATAGGTAGGGGCCTCCCTGGGTTATGAGGTTATAGGTAGGGGCCTTCCTGGGTTATGAGGTTATAGGTAGGGGCCTCCCTGGGTTATGGGTAGGGGCCTCCCTGGGTTATGAGGTTATAGGTAGGGGTCTCCCTGGGTTATAGGTAGGGGCCTCCCTGGGTTATGAGGTTATAGGTAGGGGCCTCCCTGGGTTATGAGGTTATAGGTAGGGGCCTCCCTGGGTTATGAGGTTATAGGTAGGGGCCTCCCTGGGTTATAGGTAGGGGCCTCCCTGGGTTATGAGGTTATAGGTAGGGGCCTCCCTGGGTTTTGAGGTTATAGGTAGGGGCCTCCCTGGGTTATAGGTAGGGGTCTCCCTGGGTTATGAGGTTATAGGTAGGGGCCTCCCTGGGTTATAGGTAGGGGCCTCCCTGGGTTATGAGGTTATAGGTAGGGGCCTCCCTGGGTTTTGAGGTTATAGGTAGGGGCCTCCCTGGGTTATGAGGTTATAGGTAGGGGCCTCCCTGGGTTATGAGGTTATAGGTAGGGGCCTTCCTGGGTTATGAGGTTATAGGTAGGGGTCTCCCTGGGTTATAGGTAGGGGTCTCCCTGGGTTATAGGTAGGGGCCTCCCTGGGTTATGAGGTTATAGGTAGGGGTCTCCCTGGGTTATAGGTAGGGGCCTCCCTGGGTTATGAGGTTATAGGTAGGGGCCTCCCTGGGTTATGGGTAGGGGCCTCCCTGGGTTATGAGGTTATAGGTAGGGGTCTCCCTGGGTTATAGGTAGGGGCCTCCCTGGGTTATGAGGTTATATGTAGGGGCCTCCCTGGGTTATGAGGTTATAGGTAGGGGCCTCCCTGGGTTATGAGGTTATAGGTAGGGGCCTCCCTGGGTTATAGGTAGGGGCCTCCCTGGGTTATGAGGTTATAGGTAGGGGCCTCCCTGGGTTATAGGTAGGGGCCTCCCTGGGTTATGAGGTTATAGGTAGGGGCCTCCCTGGGTTATGAGGTTATAGGTAGGGGCCTCCCTGGGTTATAGGTAGGGGCCTCCCTGGGTTATGAGGTTATAGGTAGGGGCCTCCCTGGGTTATGAGGTTATAGGTAGGGGCCTCCCTGGGTTATGAGGTTATAGGTAGGGGCCTCCCTGGATTATGAGGTTATAGGTAGGGGCCTCCCTGGATTATGAGGTTATAGGTAGGGGCCTCCCTGGGTTATAGGTAGGGGTCTCCCTGGGTTATGAGGTTATAGGTAGGGGCCTCCCTGGGTTATAGGTAGGGGCCTCCCTGGGTTATGAGGTTATAGGTAGGGGCCTCCCTGGGTTTTGAGGTTATAGGTAGGGGCCTCCCTGGGTTATGAGGTTATAGGTAGGGGCCTCCCTGGGTTATGAGGTTATAGGTAGGGGCCTTCCTGGGTTATGAGGTTATAGGTAGGGGCCTCCCTGGGTTATAGGTAGGGGTCTCCCTGGGTTATGAGGTTATAGGTAGGGGCCTCCCTGGGTTATAGGTAGGGGCCTCCCTGGGTTATGAGGTTACAGGTAGGGGCCTCCCTGGGTTATGAGGTTATAGGTAGGGGCCTCCCTGGGTTATAGGTAGGGGCCTCCCTGGGTTATGAGGTTATAGGTAGGGGCCTTCCTGGGTTATAGGTAGGGGCCTCCCTGGGTTATAGGTAGGGGCCTCCCTGGGTTATGAGGTTATAGGTAGGGGCCTCCCTGGGTTATAGGTAGGGGTCTCCCTGGGTTATGAGGTTATAGGTAGGGGCCTTCTTGGGTTATATGTAGGGGCCTCCCTGGGTTATGAGGTTATAGGTAGGGGCCTCCCTGGGTTATGAGGTTATAGGTAGGGGCCTCCCTGGGTTATAGGTAGGGGTCTCCCTGGGTTATGAGTTTATAAGTAGGGGCCTCCCTGGGTTATAGGTAGGGGTCTCCCTGGGTTATAGGTAGGGGCCTCCCTGGGTTATGAGGTTATAAGTAGGGGCCTCCCTGAGTTGTGAGGTTATATGTAGGGGCCTCCCTGGGTTATAGGCAGGGGCCTCCCTGGGTTATGAGGTTATAAGTTAGGGGCCTCCCTGGGTTATGAGGTTATAAATTAGGGGCCTCCCTGGGTTATGAGGTTATTAGGTTGGGGCCTGATTACAGGCTCAAAATGGCTAGAAACTCGTCAGTCTATTCTTGTTTCCTCTCCTCGTTCTATTCTGGTTAGAGCCAGTTTGTGCTGCTCTGTGAAGGGAGTAGTACACAGCGTTATACGAGATCTTCAGTTTCTTGGCAATTTCTCTCATGGAGTCGCCTTAATTTTTCCGGAAAAAGAATAGACTGACGAGTTTCAGAAGAAAGGTCTTTGTTTCTGGCCATTTTGAGCCTGTAATCGAACCTACAAATGCTGATACTCCAGATACTCAACTAGTCTAAAGAAGGCCAGTTTTATTGCTTCTTTAATCAGGACAACAGTTTTCAGCTCTGCTAACATAATTCCAAAAGGGTTTTCTAATGATCAATTAGCCTTTTAAAATTATAAACTTGGATTAGCTATCACAACGTGCCATTGGAACACAGGAGTGATGGTTGCTGATAATGGGCCTCTGTACGCCTATGTAGATATTCCATTAAAAGATCAGCCGTTTCCAGCTACAGTAGTCATTTACAACATTAACAATGTCTACACTGTATTTCTGATCAATTTGATGTTATTTTAATGGACAAAAAAAAGTGCTTTTCTTTCAAAAACAAGGACATTTCAAAGTGACCCCAAACTTTTGAACGGTTGTGTATATTAACATTGTCAAAGCTAGTTAAATAGATAATAAACTTCCCTCCCTGTATCCTTCATCCACTTCTCTCTCTCTCTCTCTCTCTCTCTCTGCGTCTGTTTCCCGTTGCTAAGCAGCTTTCAACCGAGTTGTACAGATGGTCCCAGCAGAGAGGAACCAGCAACAGCACAACCCCAGTAAGTGTGTACAGCCACCTTGCTGTCATTAGTCAAAACCTCTGAGGAATCCTGTTAATATATCTGAGTGCAGTTACTTACAGTGAGTTTGTATTGATGAATCAAACTGATAGAATCGCTGGGACCCCTCTCTTCTTCTAATGAGCCCCGCACATTACACACACACATTACACACACACACATTACACACACACATTACACACACACATTACACACACACACATTACACACACACACATTACACACACACATTACACACACACATTACACACACACACATATCAATGCACACAAACACACACACACACACACACACACACACACACACACACACACACACACACACACACACACACACACACACACACACACACACACACACACAGCAATACACACACACATCAATACACACATCAATACACACACACACATCACTACACACATCAATACACACACACGTACACACAGCAATACACACGTTAATACACACACACACACACACACACACATCAATACACACACACACACACACACAAACATACACACCCATCAATACACATCAATACACACACCAATACACACCCATCAATACACATCAACATACACACACATTAATACACACACACATCATCAATACAAGCGCACACATCACTATAAACACACACATCAATACACACACACACACATCAATACACACACACACACATCAATACACACACACACATCAATACACACACACACACATCAATACACACACACACATCAATACACACACACATCAATACACACACACACACACACATCAACACACACACACACACATCAATACACACACACACACATCAATACACACACACACACATCAATACACACACACACACATCAATACACACACACACATCAATACACACACACACATCAATACACACACACACACACATCAACACACACACACACACATCAATACAAACACACATCAATACACACACGTCAATATATATCACTAATCATCCTTCAACCTGGTGTTATATATCACACATCAACCTGGTGTTATATACCACAAAACAGCCTGGTGTTACATATCACAAAACAGCCTTCAACCTGGTGTTACATATCACAAAACAACCTGGTGTTATATATCACAAAACAACCTGGTGTTATATATCACAAAACAACCTGGTGTTATATACCACAAAACAGCCTTCAACCTGGTGTTACATATCACAAAACAACCTGGTGTTATATATCACAAAACAACCTGGTGTTATATATCACAAAACAGCCTTCAACCTGGTGTTATATACCACAAAACAACCTGGTGTTATATACCACAAAACAACCTGGTGTTATATACCACAAAACAACCTGGTGTTATATACCACAAAACAACCTGGTGTTATATACCACAAAACAACCTGGTGTTATATACCACAAAACAACCTGGTGTTATATATCACAAAACAACCTGGTGTTATATATCACAAAACGACCTCGTGTTATATATCACAAAACAACCTGGTGTTATATACCACAAAACAACCTGGTGTTATATACCACAAAACAACCTGGTGTTATATACCACAAAACAACCTGGTGTTATATACCACAAAACAACCTGGTGTTATATACCACAAAACAACCTGGTGTTATATACCACACAACAACCTGGTGTTATATACCACAAAACAACCTGGTGTTATATACCACAAAACAACCTGGTGTTATATATCACAAAACAACCTGGTGTTATATACCACAAAACAACCTGGTGTTATATATCACACAACAACCTGGTGTTATATACCACAAAACAGCCTTCAACCTCGTGTTATATACCACAAAACAACCTCGTGTTATATATCACAAAACAACCTGGTGTTATATACCACAAAACAACCTCGTGTTACATTTACATTTACATTTAAGTCATTTAGCAGACGCTCTTATCCAGAGCGACTTACAAATTGGTGCATTCACCTTATGACATCCAGTGGAACAGCCACTTTACAATAGTGCATCTAAATCTTTTAAGGGGGGGGGGGGCAGAAGGATTGCTTTATCCTATCCTAGGTATTCCTTGAAGAGGTGGGGTTTCAGGTGTCTCTGGAAGGTGGTGATTGACTCCGCTGTCCTGGTGTCGTGAGGGAGTTTGTTCCACCATTGGGGTGCCAGAGCAGCGAACAGTTTTGACTGGGCTGAGCGGGAACTGTACTTCCTCAGTGGTAGGGAGGCGAGCAGGCCAGAGGTGGATGAACGTAGTGCCCTTGTTTGGGTGTAGGGCCGGATCAGAGCCTGAAGGTACTGAGGTGCCGTTCCCCTCACAGCTCCGTAGGCAAGCACCATGGTCTTGTAGCGGATGCGAGCTTCAACTGGAAGCCAGTGGAGAGAGCGGAGGAGCGGGGTGACGTGAGAGAACTTGGGAAGGTTGAACACCAGACGGGCTGCGGCGTTCTGGATGAGTTGTAGGGGTTTAATGGCACAGGCAGGGAGCCCAGCCAGCAGCGAGTTGCAGTAATCCAGACGGGAGATGACAAGTGCCTGGATTAGGACCTGCGCCGCTTCCTGTGTGAGGCAGGGTCGTACTCTGCGGATGTTGTAGAGCATGAACCTACAGGAACGGGCCACCGCCTTGATGTTAGTTGAGAACGACAGGGTGTTGTCCAGGATCACGCCAAGGTTCTTAGCGCTCTGGGAGGAGGACACAATGGAGTTGTCAACCGTGATGGCGAGATCATGGAACGGGCAGTCCTTCCCCGGGAGGAAGAGCAGCTCCGTCTTGCCGAGGTTCAGCTTGAGGTGGTGATCCGTCATCCACACTGATATGTCTGCCAGACATGCAGAGATGCGATTCGCCACCTGGTCATCAGAAGGGGGAAAGGAGAAGATTAATTGTGTGTCGTCTGCATAGCAATGATAGGAGAGACCATGTGAGGTTATGACAGAGCCAAGTGACTTGGTGTATAGCGAGAATAGGAGCGGGCCTAGAACAGAGCCCTGGGGGACACCAGTGGTGAGAGCGCGTGGTGAGGAGACAGATTCTCGCCACGCCACCTGGTAGGAGCGACCTGTCAGGTAGGACGCAATCCAAGCGTGGGCCGCGCCGGAGATGCCCAACTCGGAGAGGGTGGAGAGGATGATCTGATGGTTCACAGTATCGAAGGCAGCCGATAGGTCTAGAAGGATGAGAGCAGAGGAGAGAGAGTTAGCTTTAGCAGTGCGGAGCGCCTCCGTGATACAGAGAAGAGCAGTCTCAGTTGAGTGACTAGTCTTGAAACCTGACTGATTTGGATCAAGAAGGTCATTCTGAGAGAGATAGCAGGAGAGCTGGCCAAGGACGGCACGTTCAAGAGTTTTGGAGAGAAAAGAAAGAAGGGATACTGGTCTGTAGTTGTTGACATCGGAGGGATCGAGTGTAGGTTTTTTCAGAAGGGGTGCAACTCTCGCTCTCTTGAAGACGGAAGGGACGTAGCCAGCGGTCAAGGATGAGTTGATTAGCGAGGTGAGGTAAGGGAGAAGGTCTCCGGAAATGGTCTGGAGAAGAGAGGAGGGGATAGGGTCAAGCGGGCAGGTTGTTGGGCGGCCGGCCGTCACAAGACGCGAGATTTCATCTGGAGAGAGAGGGGAGAAAGAGGTCAAAGCACAGGGTAGGGCAGTGTGAGCAGAACCAGCGGTGTCGTTTGACTTAGCAAACGAGGATCGGATGTCGTCGACCTTCTTTTCAAAATGGTTGACGAAGTCGTCTGCAGAGAGGGAGGAGGGGGGGGGGCGGGGGAGGAGGATTCAGGAGGGAGGAGAAGGTGGCAAAGAGCTTCCTAGGGTTAGAGGCAGATGCTTGGAATTTAGAGTGGTAGAAAGTGGCTTTAGCAGCAGAGACAGAAGAGGAAAATGTAGAGAGGAGGGAGTGAAAGGATGCCAGGTCCGCAGGGAGGCGAGTTTTCCTCCATTTCCGCTCGGCTGCCCGGAGCCCTGTTCTGTGAGCTCGCAATGAGTCGTCGAGCCACGGAGCGGGAGGGGAGGACCGAGCCGGCCTGGAGGATAGGGGACATAGAGAGTCAAAGGATGCAGAAAGGGAGGAGAGGAGGGTTGAGGAGGCAGAAACAGGAGATAGGTTGGAGAAGGTTTGGGCAGAGGGAAGAGATGATAGGATGGAAGAGGAGAGAGTAGCGGGGGAGAGAGAGCGAAGGTTGGGACGGCGCGATACCATCCGAGTAGGGGCAGTGTGGGAAGTGTTGGATGAGAGCGAGAGGGAAAAGGATACAAGGTAGTGGTCGGAGACTTGGAGGGGAGTTGCAATGAGGTTAGTGGAAGAACAGCATCTAGTAAAGATGAGGTCAAGCGTATTGCCTGCCTTGTGAGTAGGGGGGGAAGGTGAGAGGGTGAGGTCAAAAGAGGAGAGGAGGGGAAAGAAGGAGGCAGAGAGGAATGAGTCAAAGGTAGACATGGGGAGGTTAAAGTCACCCAGAACTGTGAGAGGTGAGCCGTCCTCAGGAAAGGAGCTTATCAAGGCATCAAGCTCATTGATGAACTCTCCAAGGGAACCTGGAGGGCGATAAATGATAAGGATGTTAAGCTTGAAAGGGCTGGTAACTGTGACAGCATGGAATTCAAAGGAGGCGATAGACAGATGGGTAAGGGGAGAAAGAGAGAATGACCACTTGGGAGAGATGAGGATCCCGGTGCCACCACCCCGCTGACCAGAAGCTCTCGGGGTGTGCGAGAACACGTGGGCAGACGAGGAGAGAGCAGTGGGAGTAGCAGTGTTATCTGTGGTGAGCCATGTTTCCGTCAGTGCCAAGAAGTCGAGGGACTGGAGGGACGCATAGGCTGAGATGAGCTCTGCCTTGTTGGCCGCAGATCGGCAGTTCCAGAGGCTACCGGAGACCTGGAACTCCACGTGGGTCGTGCGGGCTGGGACCACCAGGTTAGGGTGGGCGCGGCCACGCGGTGTGAAGCGTTTGTATGGTCTGTGCAGAGAGGAGAGAACAGGGATAGACAGACACATAGTTGACAGGCTACAGAAGAGGCTACGCTAATGCAAAGGAGATTAGAATGACAAGTGGGCTACACGTCTCGAATGTTCAGAAAGTTAAGCTTACGTTGCAAAAATAAAATAAAATAAAAGATCTTATTGACTAAAATGATATAGTACTGCTGGCTGGTGAAGTAGCCTGGCTAGCAGTTGCTGCGTTGTTGAAAGTGAAGCTGGCTAGGTAACCTCGACAATTTCTCTAAATTTCTCTAAACTACACAATTATCATGGATACAAGGACAGCAAAGACAACTAGCTAACACTACGCTAATCAAGTCGTTCCGTTGTAATGTAAGTTTCTACAGTGCTGCTATTCGGTAGAAGTTGGCTAGCTAGCAGTGTTAGCTAGCAGTGTTGGCTAGGTAGGAGGACGGCAGCGCGGCAGGCGAAAATAGCTGGCTAGCTAACCGATAATTACTCAAAGCTACACAATTATCTTAGATACAAAGATAGCAAAGAAAACTATGTAGCTAGCTAACACTACACAAATCAAGTCGTTCCGTTGTAATGTAATCGTTTCTACAGTGCTGCTAATCGGTGGCTAGCTGGCTAGCTAGCAGGGTTGACTACGTTACGTTAGGACGAGAATACCTGGCTAGCGAACCTCAGCGAACCTCGATAACTACACAATTATCTTTGATACAAAGACGGCTATGTAGCCAGCTAAGTAGCTAGCTAAGATCAAACAAATCAAAGATAGCAAAGACAACTGTGTAGCCAGCTCACACTACACTAATCAAGTCGTTCCGTTGTAATGCACTCGTTTCTACAATGCTGCTATTCGGTGGCAAGCTGGCTAGCTAGCAGTGTTGGCTACGTTGCGTTACGTTAGGACGAAAATAGCTGGCTAGCGAACCTCAATAACTACACAATTATGTTTGATACAAAGACGGCTATGTAGCTAGCTAAGATCAAACAAATCAAACCGTTGTACTGTAATGAAATGTAATGAAAAGTTATACTACTATTCGGTAGACGGTGGACGTTTGCTAGCTGCTGGGCAGATAGCAGTGTGGACCACGATAGACGACGAAATACGATAATTACGCAATTATCTTTGATACACAGACGGCTATGTAGCTAGCTAAGAAGAAATTGCTAAGGTTAGACAAATTAAACCGTTGTACTATAATGAAATGTAATGAAAAAAACAACCTGGTGTTATATACCACAAAACAACCTGGTGTTATATACCACAAAACAACCTGGTGTTATATACCACAAAACAACCTGGTGTTATATACCACAAAACAACCTGGTGTTATATACCACAAAACAACCTGGTGTTATATACCACACAACAATATTCAACTCTATTATATTACATTGGTACCATGTACACAATGGACCGGTTCCCTAGACACAGATTTAGCCTTCTCTTCTCCTGGTTTAAAATACATGTTTTGAACTGGCCCTCCCCCTAGTGATATGTATACCTCACTAATAACGCTGCTTTTTATTGTTTTATAGAGAACACATGGTGCACTGGTCAGATTGAGTGATGACATCACAACATATCATCACACTGCTTGTCCATCACGAACGCAACATTCTAATCTTGTCCCTCCCCCTTCCCAGCTTTGACTCGTAGGGATAGGCCGCCCACTTCCTTCGCACGACCTGATTGGTACCCTGGAGCGAGACGGCCAACAGGTACTAAAGACGAGGAAAATCATTCCTTCTAAATAAGAATAATTTAACAGATCGTAAATACATCATAACAACCAGTAAATACACGAAACAATACAAAACCAATCTAGTTAAAGGTTCTGCTAAACGTTTTCATAATCAAAGCATAGTGTAAATCCTAAACTAACTTGATTAAAGTATCTTAATAATACACAGTTGTAAAACGTTTCACAGTATCAACCCATCTAGTTGTTGTATTCTGTGTGTTGGCTTTTACCACACTTCCAGTCAAAAGTTTGGACACACCTACTCATTCAATGGTTTATCTTTATTTTTACTATTTTCTACATTGTAGAATAATAGAGAAGACATCAAAACTATGAAATAACACATATGGAATCATGTAGTAACCAAAAAAGTGTTAAATAAATCAAAATATATTTTATATTTGAGATTCTTCAAAATGTCAACCCTTTGCCTTGATGACAGCTTTACACACTCTTGGCATTCTCTCAACCAGCTTCATGAGGTAGTTACCTGGAATGCATTTAAATTAACAGGTGTGCCTTGTTAAATTAATTTTTGGAATTTCTTTCGTTCTTAATGCATTTGAGCCAATCAGTTGTGTTGTGACAAGGTAGGTGCTCAAGTAAGCAAAGAGTCCATTACTTTAGGACATGAAGGTCAGTCAATGTGGAACATATGGAACATTTCAAGAACTTTTAATTTATGTTTTTAGCGGCTGCACTTGCAGAAACTTTAAAAGTTCTTGAAATGTTCCACATTGACTGACCTTCATGTCCTAAAGTAATGGACGCTTTGCTTACTTGAGCTGTTCTTGCCATAATATGGTATTTTACCAATTAGGACTATCTTCTGTATACCACCCCTACCTTATTTAACACTTTTTTGGTTACTACATGGTTCCATATGTGTTATTTCCTAGTTTTGATGTCTTCACTATTATTCTACAATGTAGAAAATAGTTAAAAAAATTAAGAAAAACCCTGGAATGAGTAGGAGTGTCCAAACTTTTGACTGGTACTGTATAGTATAGAGTAGTGGTCAAGACTCATTTCAATACATGTCACTAGTCTATAATCTCCTGTGTCCAATGTATTTCAAATATATTGGAATTCAGAACTGAAACGGAACTAAGCCCAACTCTTATCAACCGTCTTAGCTAGCAGACTTCTACTAATATAATGTTTGCTTCCCCTAACCCTCTCTGCTGTACATTCAGACGTAAGTCAAGCAGCTCCAGATTCAGGCTACACATGGAGCGAGGCGGAGACAGCGCCAGAGATGACAGGTAAGTCAGATAACCCACCACCTTACCAGACGCAGCGGCAGTACTGTACTACAACAAAACAGGCGTCCTCTACTGCCCCCTCTCAGCGCAGCACGGTACTGCACCACAGGGGGCACCGTACAACTGATGTACAACACATTTAGCTCAATAGTTGTGATACAATTTATATTATTGTGATACAACAGAGAGTAGAAAATGTTTAAACAACCGCTGAGTGCCTTCTCCACAATGCTTGTGTAATTACTTTTGTGCAACAAAAACAAAAAAAAACTCTCAGTTGTGTTACAATCGTAAAAATGCGTTGTACATTAGTTGTACAACTTGTGTGTAGGGACCAGGGACTACATATCTACATCTGTTCATATCAGTGTAGGTAGCATGTAAAGATCAATCCATACAGGTATGTTGACTGATATACTCAGGTATTATGTAGAGCATGTGTTTACTATGGTTTATTCCATGCCAATATCTCTCCAGATGCCATGTGTCTACCACATGAGAACACTGGTACATGAAGGACGTATGGCATGGTTTACATTAAGGGCATAGACTCTAGACATATGGGAATAAGTCTGGGTCATATTCACTAGGCACCAAAGCATAGAAAATTGGACTGAAACAAGGAGGGACAACCTGCCCTTCCTTTGTCCATTTAAGAAACACTTATATTTGTTTTGCTACGATGTGTCTTAATGAACATGACCCAGGTGAAAGGTTCTTCTCTTTCCTGGTCTGTGATTGGTTTAGTCACAGATCTGACCAATCATAAGCATGGAAAATGTGTGCATCCTGAGCCAGTATGATGCCCACGGTGGTGATACTAACATTATAGTTAACGTAATGTAAAAACCCTTTCCTGTGTAGCCCGGGACCCCAGGCCTGATATCTCAGAGCTTGAACGCTGGTATTACAACTTTGGACAATATCGTAAGTTTCTTTTTCATTTTCTGTCTTTGAAATCGTTGGTTGGAATTTGACATTTCTTATTCCTTTCTGATTCCGTTTATCTTCCAACCGAGATTTCTGGGAAAACCCTGGGAATTCTGGGAAAATTACTGGAAATGTGCAACCCTATAAAATAA
This sequence comes from Salvelinus fontinalis, assembly GCF_029448725.1. Taxonomy (NCBI): domain Eukaryota; kingdom Metazoa; phylum Chordata; class Actinopteri; order Salmoniformes; family Salmonidae; genus Salvelinus; species Salvelinus fontinalis. The sequence continues at coordinate 3,625,060 of NC_074665.1, read as the reverse complement.
AGATTTGATTGTTTTCATACATACAGTATGAGACCAGTCACATACTGTATGGTGTGGCTGATCAAAATCTTTATTTTTGGATCAAACCTTTTTTTTATCAATCACTTTATTTTGCTCATGAATTTTGTTTTTGTAAAAAAAAAAAAGAATTCTCCATCACCATGTGGTACGGGTGTTTTGTAAAGCTTAGAGATTTGTTTTAATGCATCGCAGTCCTCCTATCAATACACACGCCTCGATGCACTAACCAAACCAAGCTCTTTATGGACCCATGACAAGACACGACCTACACTGGCATCTACAGTTCAGGACATTGAGCTGCAGATTATAGTGCCTGGACCCATCTGTTCTATAGGGTTGGGGTTAGAGTTAGGGTCAGGGTTAGGGTTGGGGTCAGGGTTGGGGTCGGGGTTAGGTTTGGGGTTGGGGTCGGGGTTAGGGTTAGGGTCGGAGTTAAGGTTGGGGTTAGGGTTGGAGTTAGGGTTGGGGTTAGAGTTGGGGTCGGAGTTTGGGTTGGGGTTAGGTTTGGGGTTGGGGTTAGGGTTAGAGTTGGGGTTAGAGTTAGGGTTGGGGTTAGGTTTGGGGTTAGGGTTGGAGTTAGGGTTGGGGTTAGAGTTGGGGTTAGAGTTAGGGTTGGGGTTAGGTTTGGGGTTGGGGTTAGGGTTGGGGTTAGGGTTGGGGTTGGGGTCGGGGTCAGGGTTGGGGTTAGGGTCGGAGTTAAGGTTGGGGTTAGGGTTGGGGTTAGAGTTAGGGTTGGGGTTAGGTTTGGGGTTGGGGTTGGGGTCAGGGTTGGGGTTAGGGTTGGGGTTAGAGTTGGGGTCGGAGTTAGGGTTGGGGTTAGGTTTGGGGTTGGGGTTTGGGGTCAGGGTTGGGGTTAGGGTTGGGGTTGGGGCGGGGTTTGGGGTTTGGGTTGGGGTTAGGGTTAGGGTTAGAGTTGGGGTCGGAGTTAGGGTTGGGGTTAGGGTCAGGGTTAGGGTTAGAGTTGGGGTCGGAGTTAGGGTTGGGGTTAGGGTTAGGGTTGGGATCAGGGTTAGGGTTAGGGTTAGGGTTAGAGTTGGGGTCGGGGTTTGGGGTTAGAGTTGGGGGTTAGGGTTGGGGTTGGGGTTAGGGTTAGGGTTGGGGTTTGGGGTTAGGGTTAGGGTTGGGGGTTAGGGTTGGGGTTGGGGGTTTGGGGTTAGAGTTGGGGGTAGGGTTAGGGTTGGGGTCGGGGTTGGGGGTTGGGGGTGGGGTTAGTTCTATCAGGGTTGGGGTTGGGGGTTTGGGGTTAGAGTTGGGGGTTGGGGGTAGGGTTGGGGTTGGGGTTGGGGGTAGGGGGTAGGGTTAGTTCTATCAGGGTTGGGGTTAGGGTTGGGGTCGGGGTTGGGGGTTGAGGGTGGGGGTTGGGGGTGGGGTTAGGGTTGGGGTCGGGGTTGGGGGTTCGGGGTGGGGTTAGAGTTGGGGGTTGGGGGTAAGGTTGGGGTTGGGGTTGGGGGTAGGGTTGGGGTTGGGGGTAGGGTTGGGGGTTGGGGGTGGGGTTAGTTCTATCAGGGTTGGGGTTGGGGGACATGGTGAAGGCATCTAGATCTTAAATGAAGAACTGGTTTCTGAGACCAACAGGGCTGAGACCAACAGGACTGAGAACAACAGGACTGAGACCAACAGGGATGAGACCAACAGGGATGAGACCAACAGGGATGAGACCAACAGGACTGAGACCAACAGGGATGAGACCAACAGGGATGAGACCAACAGGGCTGAGACCAACAGGACTGAGACCAACAGGGATGAGACCAACAGGGCTGAGACCAACAGGACTGAGACCAACAGGGATGAGACCAACAGGGCTGAGACCAACAGGACTGAGACCAACAGGGATGAGACCAACAGGACTGAGACCAACAGGACTGAGACCAACAGGACTGAGAACAACAGGACTGAGACCAACAGGGATGAGACCAACAGGGCTGAGACCAACAGGGATGAGACCAACAGGGATGAGACCAACAGGACTGAGACCAACAGGGATGAGACCAACAGGGATGAGACCAACAGGACTGAGACCAACAGGGATGAGACCAACAGGGCTGAGACCAACAGGACTGAGACCAACAGGGATGAGACCAACAGGGCTGAGACCAACAGGACTGAGACCAACAGGGATGAGACCAACAGGACTGAGACCAACAGGACTGAGACCAACAGGGATGAGACCAACAGGGCTGAGACCAACAGGGCTGAGACCAACAGGGATGAGACCAACAGGGATGAGACCAACAGGACTGAGACCAACAGGACTGAGACCAACAGGGATGAGACCAACAGGGATGAGACCAACAGGGATGAGACCAACAGGACTGAGACCAACAGGACTGAGACCAAAAGGGCTGAGACCAACAGGGCTGAGACCAACAGGGATGAGACCAACATGACTGAGACCAACATGACTGAGACCAACATGACTGAGACCAGCAGGGATGAGACCAACAGGACTGAGACCAACAGGACTGAGACCAACAGGACTGAGACCAACAGGACTGAGACCAACAGGGATGAGACCAACAGGGCTGAGACCAACAGGACTGAGACCAACAGGACTGAGACCAACAGGGATGAGACCAACAGGACTGAGACCAACAGGGCTGAGACCAACAGGGCTGAGACCAACAGGGCTGAGACCAACAGGGATGAGACCAACATGACTGAGACCAACAGGGCTGAGACCAACAGGGCTGAGACCAACAGGACTGAGACCAACAGGGATGAGACCAACAGGGATGAGACCAACAGGGATGAGACCAACAGGACTGAGACCAACAGGGATGAGACCAACAGGACTGAGACCAACAGGACTGAGACCAACAGGGATGAGACCAACAGGGAAGAGACCAACAGGGAAGAGACCAACAGGACTGAGACCAACAGGACTGAGACCAACAGGGATGAGACCAACAGGGATGAGACCAACAGGGAAGAGACCAACAGGACTGAGACCAACAGGACTGAGACCAACTGGACTGAGACCAACAGGGCTGAGACCAACAGGGATGAGACCAACAGGGATGAGACCAACAGGACTGAGACCAACAGGGCTGAGACCAACAGGACTGAGACCAACAGGGCTGAGACCAACAGGGATGAGACCAACAGAGATGAGACCAACAGGACTGAGACCAACAGGACTGAGACCAACAGGACTGAGACCAACAGGGCTGAGACCAACAGGACTGAGACCAACAGGGATGAGACCAACAGAGATGAGACCAACAGGACTGAGACCAACAGGACTGAGACCAACAGGACTGAGACCAACAGGACTGAGACAACAGGGCTGAGACCAGCAGGACTGAGACCAGCAGGACTGAGACCAGCAGGACTGAGACCAACAGGACTGAGACCAACAGGACTGAGACCAACAGGACTGAGACCAACAGGGCTGAGACCAACAGGGATGAGACCAACGGGGATGAGACCAACAGGACTGAGACCAACAGGACTGAGACAAATAGGACTGAGACCAACAGGGATGAGACCAACAGGGCTGAGACCAACAGGGATGAGACCAACAGGGCTGAGACCAACAGGGATGAGACCAACAGGGCTGAGACCAACAGGGCTGAGACCAACAGGGATGAGCCATTTCAAGCTCATCCAACAGAAAATACTACCACACACATACAAACATCTGGCTGAATGAAAAATGGTCACGTCTTGGGGTCAATGACGACTCTATATTCTCTATCTGTATCTTCCAGCACCCCAGTCCGCAGACCCCGAGCCACAAGACACAACTCACACTAGAGGTGGGTAGCTCTTACAGTTTCAACTCACACTAGAGGTGGGTAGCTCTTACAGTTTCAACTCACACTAGAGGTGGGTAGCTCTTACAGTTTCAACTCACACTAGAGGTGGGTAGCTCTTACAGTTTCAACGCACACTAGAGGTGGGTAGCTCTTACAGTTTCAACGCACACTAGAGGTGGGTAGCTCTTACAGTTTCAACTCACACTAGAGGTGGGTAGCTCTTACAGTTTCAACTCACGCTAGAGGTGGGTAGCTCTTACAGTTTCAAATCACACTAGAGGTGGGTAGCTCTTACAGTTTCAACTCACACTAGAGGTGGGTAGCTCTTACAGTTTCAACTCACGCTAGAGGTGGGTAGCTCTTACAGTTTCAAGTTTATTTTTAGCTGTATTAATCATTATGTTGTCCAACAGCCAGCTAGTATTGAGCCTGGCGACGAGGCTACACTAAAGTGGGTTAGGGTTAGCTAGTATTGAGCCTGGTGACGAGGCTACACTAAAGTGGGTTAGGGTTAGCTAGTATTGAGGCTGGCGACGAGGCTACACTAAAGTGGGTTATGGTTAGCTAGTATTGAGCCTGGCGACGAGGCTACACTAAACTAGGTTAGGGTTAGCTAGTATTGAGCCTGGGGACGAGGCTACACTAGACTGGGGTAGGGTTAGCTACTATTGAGCCTGGCGACGAGGCTACACTAAAGTGGGTTATGGTTAGCTAGTATTGAGCCTGGGGATGAGGCTACACTAAACTGGGGTAGGGTTAGCTAGTATTGAGCCTGGGGATGAGGCTACACTAAAGTGGGGTAGGGTTAGCTAGTATTGAGCCTGGGGATGAGGCTACACTAAACTGGGTTAGGGTTGGCTAGTATTGAGCCTGGTGACGAGGCTACACTAAAGTGGGTTGGGTTAGCTAGTATTGAGCCTGGCGACGAGACTACGCTAGTGGGGTAGGGTTAGCTAGTATTGAGCCTGGGGATGAGGCTACACTAAAGTGGGGTAGGGTTAGCTAGTATTGAGCCTGGGGATGAGGCTACACTAAAGTGGGGTAGGGTTAGCTAGTATTGAGCCTGGGGATGAGGCTACACTAAAGTGGGGTAGGGTTAGCTAGTATTGAGCCTGGGGATGAGGCTACACTAAAGTGGGGTAGGGTTAGCTAGTATTGAGCCTGGGGATGAGGCTACACTAAACTGGGGTAGGGTTAGCTAGTATTGAGCCTGGGGACGAGGCTACACTAAACTGGGTTAGGGTTAGCTAGTATTGAGCCTGGTGACGAGGCTACACTAAAGTGGGTTAGGGTTAGCTAGTATTGAGCCTGGGGATGAGGCTACACCAAAGTGGGTCAGGGTTAACTAGTATTGAGCCTGGCGACGAGGCTACACTAAAGTGGGTCAGGGTTAGCTAGTATTGAGCCTGGCGACGAGGCTACACTAAACTAGGTTAGGGTTAGCTAGTATTGAGCCTGGGGACGAGGCTACACTAGACTGGGGTAGGGTTAGCTAATATTGAGCCTGGCGACGAGGCTACACTAAACTAGGTTAGGGTTAGCTAGTATTGAGCCTGGGGACGAGGCTACACTAAAGTGGGTCAGGGTTAACTAGTATTGAGCCTGGCGACGAGGCTACACTAGACTGGGGTAGGGTTAGCTAGTATTGAGCCTGGGGACGAGGCTACACTAGACTGGGGTAGGGTTAGCTAGTATTGAGCCTGGGGACGAGGCTACACTAAAGTGGGTTAGGGTTAGCTAGTATTGAGCCTGGCGACGAGGCTACACTAAAGTGGGTCAGGGTTAGCTAGTATTGAGCCTGGGGACGAGACTACACTAAAGTGGGTCAGGGTTAACTAGTATTGAGCCTGGCGACGAGGCTACACTAAAGTGGGTCAGGGTTAGCTAGTATTGAGCCTGGTGACGAGGCTACACTAAACTAGGTTAGGGTTAGCTAGTATTGAGCCTGGGGACGAGGCTACACTAGACTGGGGTAGGGTTAGCTAGTATTGAGCCTGAGGACGAGGCTACACTAGACTGGGGTAGGGTTAGCTAGTATTGAGCCTGGGGACGAGGCTACACTAGACTGGGGTAGGGTTAGCTAGTATTGAGCCTGGGGACGAGGCTACACTAGACTGGGGTAGGGTTAGCTAGCATTAAGTCTGGGGACAAGACTACACTAAACTAGGTTAGGGTTAGCTAGTATTGAGCTTGGGGACGAGGCTACACTAAACTAGGTTAGGGTTAGCTAGTATTGAGCCTGGGGACGAGGCTACACTAGACTGGGGTAGGGTTAGCTAGTATTGAGCCTGGGGACGAGGTTACACTAGACTGGGGTAGGGTTAGCTAGTATTGAGCCTGGGGACGAGGCTACACTAGACTGGGGTAGGGTTAGCTAGTATTGAGCCTGGCGATGAGACTACACTAAACTGGGGTAGGGTTAGCTAGTATTGAGCCTGGCGACGAGACTACACTAAACTGGGGTAGGGTTAGCTAGTATTGAGCCTGGGGACGAGGCTACACTAAACTGGGGTAGGGTTAGCTAGTATTTAGCCTGGGGACGAGGCTACACTAAACTGGGGTAGGGTTAGCTAGTATTGAGCCTGGCGACGAGGCTACACTAAACTAGGTTAGGGTTAGCTAGTATTGAGCCTGGGGACGAGGCTACACTAAAGTGGGTCAGGGTTAGCTAGTATTGAGCCTGGCGACGAGGCTACACTAAAGTGGGTCAGGGTTAGCTAGTATTGAGCCTGGCGACGAGGCTACACTAAACTATGTTAGGGTTAGCTAGTATTGAGCCTGGAGACGAGGCTACACTAAACTGGGGTAGGGTTAGCTAGTATTGAGCCTGGGGACGAGACTAAGCCACACTGTAGACTGCTGCTTCGCCTTTCCATTGTGATAATATGTCATAACAGTCCCAGATATTGTCCTGATCGTTATGAAGTGTTATACACACAGTATATCCTGACATTGGTGAGTGCTATGCTATGAGTGCTATGCTAACATGCTATACCTTTGACCTTGCTAATGCTCAGCTTGTTTAAAATCCTCTACACAGTGGAACCAGTGGACTCCTGGAAACCAGAAGGGAAGCCTTTTGATTCAGGTGAGATGATGTAGCACCTCCTAGCTTTAAAAAACAGCATAGACCAGCATGCATTTCAACGTTATCTGACCAGCATACATTTCAAACTGGTCATAAAGAAACCTCATGCTGGTTATGCTGGTCTGGTCAACTTTATCTGACCAGCATGGTCTAGCTGGTTATGCTAGTCTGACCAGCATGGTCTAGCTGGTTATGCTAGTCTGACCAGCATGTTCTAGCTGGTTATGCTAGTCTGACCAGCATGGTCTAGCTGGTTATGCTAGTCTGACCAGCATGGTCTAGCTGGTTATGCTAGTCTGACCAGCATGGTCTAGCTGGTTATGCTAGTCTGACCAGCATGGTCTAGCTGGTTATGCTAGTCAGACCAGCATGGTCTAGCTGGTTATGCTAGTCTGACCAGCATGGTCTAGCTGGTTATGCTAGTCTGACCAGCATGGTCTAGCAGGTTATGCTAGTCTGACCAGCATGGTCTAGCTGGTTATGCTAGTCTGACCAGCATGGTCTAGCTGGTTATGCTAGTCTGACCAGCATGGTCTAGCTGGTTATGCTAGTCTGACCAGCATGGTCTAGCTGGTTATGCTAGTCAGACCAGCATGGTCTAGCTGGTTATGCTAGTCTGACCAGCATGGTCTAGCTGGTTATGCTAGTCTGACCAGCATGGTCTGGCAGGTTATGCTAGTCTGACCAGCATGGTCTAGCTGGTTATGCTAGTCTGACCAGCATGGTCTAGCTGGTTATGCTAGTCTGACCAGCATGGTCTAGCTGGTTATGCTAGTCTGACCAGCATGGTCTAGCTGGTTATGCTAGTCTGACCAGCATGGTCTAGCAGGTTATGCTAGTCTGACCAGCATGGTCTAGCTGGTTATGCTAGTCAGACCAGCATGGTCTAGCTGGTTATGTTGGTCTGACCAGCATGGTCTAGCAGGTTATGCTGGTCAACTAGCCTTCGTTGTGTTTTCACTGGTAACCAGAAGTGATGTTACGTTTGATACCGGAGTTTCCCGAGGCGTCGAAATCACTAAGCAGGTACCTTAGAAGCAGTGTGCGAATGCGTGTGTCACTTCATCAGAAATACGTCATCAATGATGCCTGAAGCTTAGTTTGATCACATGCTTTTTCAACCCGTGTGTTGCAAAATGCAACATCCCACTGATTTCTCCCACTGATTTCTCCCACTATGGTTCCGATGCTTTCTTCAATTCCAAGCTGCTTTCAAACACCAACTTACAAATATGGTTAGGATTTTGTACAAAATAAGTTTTACCTGACTAGTAGTTTTACCAGACTAGTAGTTTACCTGACTAGTAGTTTACCTGACTAGTAGTTTACCTGACTAGTAGTTTACCAGGCTAGTAGTTTTACCAGACTAGTAGTTTTACCTGACTAGTAGTTTTACCTGACTAGTAGTTTTACCTGACTAGTATTTTACCTGACTAGTAGTTTACCTGACTAGTAGTTTACCTGACTAGTAGTTTTACCAGACTAGTAGTTTACCAGACTAGTAGTTTAGCTGACTAGTAGTTTAGCTGACTAGTAGTTTACCTGACTAGTAGTTTTACCTGACTAGTAGTTTACCTGACTAGTAGTTTTACCTGACTAGTAGTTTTACCTGACGAGTAGTTTTACCTGACGAGTAGTTTACCTGACTAGTAGTTTATCTGACTAGTAGTTTTACCTGACTAGTAGTTTACCTGACTAGTATTTTTACCTGACTAGTAGTTTACCTGACTAGTAGTTTACCTGACTAGTATTTTTACCTGACTAGTAGTTTACCTGACTAGTAGTTTTACCTGACTAGTAGTTTACCAGACTAGTAGTTTTACCAGACTAGTAGTTTTACCTGACTAGTAGTTTAGCTGACTAGTAGTTTTACCTGACTAGTAGTTTTACCTGACTAGTAGTTTAGCTGACTAGTAGTTTAGCTGACTAGTAGTTTAGCTGACTAGTAGTTTTACCTGACTAGTAGTTTAGCTGACTAGTAGTTTTACCTGACTAGTAGTTTAGCTGACTAGTAGTTTTACCTGACTAGTAGTTTAGCTGACTAGTAGTTTAGCTGACTAGTAGTTTACCAGACTAGTAGTTTTACCTGACTAGTAGTTTACCAGACTAGTAGTTTTACCTGACTAGTAGTTTAGCTGACTAGTAGTTTAGCTGACTAGTAGTTTTACCTGACTAGTAGTTTAGCTGACTAGTAGTTTAGCTGACTAGTAGATTTACCTGACTAGTCGTTTTACCTGACTAGTCGTTTACCAGACTAGTAGTTTTACCTGACTAGTAGTTTAGCTGACTAGTAGTTTACCAGACTAGTAGTTTACCTGACTAGTAGTTTTACCTGACTAGTAGTTTAGCAGGCAGAGCAGGGGATTATAGATCACGTAGTGATGTGAAGATATGACATCGAATCCTGTAGAAGGATGAACTATATAGAAAATAGTTTTATGTGAAACCACACTTTCTACACTGTTGTTCAAGTCATTTGTTTAATGTAGTTTAGAATAAGCTTCTGTTTTAAGCATCCTAAATAATTCCATAGATTTTTATTTTTTTAAGTCAACATGAAGGCAACAAGTGTCACCATGATGTAAGATGGCGAAGCTGGTATTCGGAATGATTATAGGCTACTAAAGCCAGCGACTTCCCGCTGCGCCACAAAGTGTAGATGAAAACAGTGGAGAGAAAAAAATAACATGCTGCTATTTATTACTGACCAGCAGATGTCACTGATGTGCATTGTGAACAAATAATGAAGCTCCGAGTAATGAACCGTTTTTTCGGTCTTCACAAAGCCTCAGTGTCACATCACTAGTGAGCAGCCTTTCGTTGTGTTTTCGCTAGTGATGTTACGTTTGATACCGGAGCGCCAAGTCATACATCGATATCGCTAAGCTGTTTATTTCGAAGCAGTGTGCTTTTCTCAATTATTTTGTCCAGCAGGTGCCACTAGTGTAGAACGTGTTGATCAAAGCCTCAATTAGTGACCCTATATTCGACACAATATGCTCAATGCTTCATGAAGCTTTTTTCCCCCATCACTAGTTTTCGCTGGTGACCAGCATTCGTTGTGTTTCGCACACTGGTGACCAGCCTTCGTTGTGTTTTGGACACTGGTGACCAGCCTTCGTTGTGTTTTGGACACTGGTGACCAGCCTTCGTTGTGTTTCGGACACTGGTGACCAGCCTTCGTTGTGTTTTGGACACTGGTGACCAGCCTTCGTTGTGTTTCGGACACTGGTGACCAGCCTTCGTTGTGTTTCGCACACTGGTGACCAGCCTTCGTTGTGTTTTGGACACTGGTGACCAGCCTTCGTTGTGTTTTGGACACTGGTGACCAGCCTTTGTTGTGTTTTGGACACTGGTGACCAGCCTTCGTTGTGTTTCAACAAATTCATCAGATGACAGTCTGATAACATATTTATTGTATAGCACGTTTTGTTAGAAAAATTTGCATATTTCATGTATAAACCATAGTTTACATTTCAGCTACAATCCGAAATTGCACCGAAAGCAGACAGAATATTTACAGACACCAACGTCAAATAGCTAATTACTCATCATAAAACATTTCTGAAAAATACATAGTCTGCAGCAATTGAAAGACAGGCATCTTGTGATTCCAAACAATATTTCAGATTTATTAAATGTTTTACAGCGCAAACAAAATGTATCGCTATATTAGCGTAGCTACAATAGACAGAAATAATTGGGCGCCCACGGCCAGTTCACATGCACGACAGATATATGAAATAACATCATAAAATGGGTCTTACTTTTGCTGATCTTTCATCAGAATGTTGAAGAACGTGTCCTCTGTCCAGATGAGTCGTTGTTTCGATTCAGAATGGCAAATGTCCCTGTTTAATTAGCATTGGCACTAGCCGAGTGGCATAAATTTCTCCAACGTAAACACAGTCAGAGGACAGAACACGGCAAAACTCCCGAATAAAGTTTCAATAATCTGATTAAACTATATTGAAAAAACATACATTACGATGATATGGTCACATGTATCAAAAAAAAATGGAGCCGGAGACGTTAGCCGTTCGTTACCACATATAGGAAGGCGTATAGAGTGTCAGCAGACTCCTAAGTGTTAAGACCATGTATAGGCATCATGTTGAAAAGAGCATCGATTTCTGACATTTCACTTCCTGGTCAGGAAAAGTGCTGCAGAAGGACTTCTGTTTCACTCAGAGAAATAATTCCAACTCTTTTAGAAACTAGAAAGTGTTTTCTATCCAAAAAGAATAATAATATTCATATTGTACGAGCAAGATTTGAGTAGGAGGCCGTTTGAAATGGGCACGATTTCACTGGCTACTCAACACTTTGCCTTGCAGCCATAAGAAGTTAACTTGGGTCAAATGTTTTCAGGAAGCCTTGCACAAGCTTCCCACAATAAGTTGGGTGAATTTTGGCCCATTCCTCCTGACAAAGCTGATGTAACTGAGTCAGGTTTGTAGGCCTCCTTGATCGCACACTCTTTTTCAGTTCTGCCCACAGATTTTCTATAGGATTGAGGTCAGGGCTTGTGATGGCCACTCCAATATCCTGACTTTGTTGTCCTTAAGCCATTTTGCCATAACTTTGGAAGTATGCTTGGGGTCATTGTCCATTTGGAGGACCCATTTGCGACCAAGCTTTAACTTCCTGACTGATGTCTTGAGATGTTGCTTCAATATATCCACATAATTTTCCTACCTCATGATGCCATCTATTTTGTGAAGTGCACCAGTCCCTCCTGCAGCAAAGCACCCCACAACATGATGCTGCCACCCCCGTGCTTCACAGTTGGGATGGTGTTTTTCAGCTTGCAAGAATCCCCCTTTTTCCTCCAAACATAACGATGGTCATTATGGCCAAACAGTTTCTATTTTTGTTTCATCAGACCAGAGGACATTTCTCCAAAAAAGTACGATCTTTGTTCCCATGTGCAGTTGCAAACCGTAGTCTGGCTTTTTCATGGTGGTTTTGGAGCAGTGGCTTCTTCCTTTCTGAGCGGCCTTTCAGGTTATGTCGATATAGAACTCGTTTTTACTGTGGATATAGATACTTTTGTACCTGTTTCCTCCAGCATCTTCACAAGGTCATTTGCTGTTTTTCTGGGATTGATTTGCACTTTTTGCACCAAAGTACGTTCATCTCTAGGAGACAGAACGCGTCTCCTTCCTGAGCGGTATGACGCCTGCGTGGTCCAATGGTGTTTATACTTGCATACTATTGTTTGTACAGATGAATGTGGTACTTTCAGGCATTTGGAAATTGCGCCCAAGGATGAACCAGACGTGTGGAGGTCGACATTTTTTTTTCTGAGGTCTTGGCTGATTTCTTTTGATTTTCCCATGATGTCAAGCAAAGAGGCACTGAGTTTGAAGATAGGCCTTGAAATACATCCACAGGATGCCACCTCAAATTATGTCAATTAGCCTATCAGAAGCTTTTAAAGCCATAACATGATTTTCTGGAATTTTCCAAGCTGTTTAAAGGCACTGTCAACTTAGTGTATGTAAACTTCTGACCCACTGGAATTGTGATACAGTGAATTATACGTGAAATAATCTGTCTGTAAACAATTGTTGGAAGAATTACTTGTGTCATGCACAAAGTAGATGTCCTAACGGACTTGCCAAAACTATAGTTTGTTAACAAGACATTTGTGGAGTGGTTGAAAAACGAGTGTTAATGACTCCAACCTAAGTGCATGTAAACTTCTGACTTCAACTGTAGATTCGATGTTTGCAAAGATGAGAAGAGGTCTAGCCGAAATAGAGAGATGCTCTGCTTTTTTGACACCACACTCCAAAAAGCAAGTTCTGCAGACTCTAGTTTTTTCTAATCTTGATTATTGTCCAGTCGTGTGGTCGAGTGCTGCAAGGAAATACCCAGTTAAGCTGCAGCTGGTCCAGAACAGAGCGTCACGTCTTGCTCTTCATTGTAATCAGAGGGCTGGTATAAATACTATGCTGCCAGTCTCTCTTGGCTAAGAGTTGAGGAGAGACTAACTTCATCACTTCTTCTTTTTATAAGAAACATTTAATGTGTTGAAAATCCCAAATTGTTTGCTTAGTCAACTTACACACAGCTCTGACACACACACACACACACTTACCCCACCAGACATGCCACCAGGGGTCTTTTCACAGTCCCCAAATCCAGAACAAATCCAAGAATGAATACAGTATTATATAGAGCCCTTATTGCGTGGAACTTCCTTCCATCTCATATTGCTAAAATGAACACCAAACCTGGATTCAATAAACAGATAAAGCAACACCTCACGACACAATGCCTCTCCCCCTATTTGACCTACATAGTTTGTGTGTATGCATTGATATGTACTGTAGGCTACGTGTGCCTTTAAAATATACAGTATATATGTGTAGTTCTGTCCTTGAGCTGTACTTGTCTATTGATGTTGATGTCATTCTGTATTATGGTTCATGTTTTGTGTGGACCCCAGGAAGAGTAGCTGCTGCTTTTGCAACAGCTAACGGATGTCATTAGGTGAATGCACCAATTTGTAAGTCGCTCTGGATAAGAGCGTCTGCTAAATGACTTAAATGTAAATGTAATGGGGATCCTAATAAAATACCCCCCCCCCCCCCCCCCCCCCCCCCCCAAAATACCCACCATCTTTTCCACCCATTGATTCGCCAAAAGGCTTGAATCCACCCTCTTCAAAAATCTCACTCTGGACCAAACCTATATTTTTCATAAACATGTGCATCAGGGCTCGGACTTCCAATTCATTTCACAGCACCTCCTACCCATTTCACAGCACCTCCTACCCATTTCACAGCACCTCCTACCCATTTCACAGCACCTTCTACCCATTTCACAGCACCTTCTACCACTTCTACCCATTTCACAGCACCTTCTACTCATTTCACAGCACCTTCTACCCATTTCACAGCACCTTCTACCCGTTTCACAGCACCTTCTACCCATTTCGAAGCACCTTCTACCCATTTCGAAGCACTTTCTACCCGTTTCACAGCACCTCCTACCCATTTCACAGCACCTTCTACCCGTTTCACAGCACCTTCTACCCATTTCACAGCACCTTCTACCCATTTCACAGCACCTCCTACCCATTTCACAGCACCTTCTACCCATTTCACAGCACCTCCTACCCAATTCACAGCACCTCCTACCCATTTCACAGCACCTCCTACCCATTTCACAGCACCTGCTACCCATTTCACAGCACCTTCTATCCCTTCTTTTTTTTTTCTTTTTTTTTTCGTTCAAATATTTTTATTGAACACACACAGGAATGGTGTATAGGTATGAAAGGCAGGTATACAATTTAACTAAACATAAAAGAGCAGACAGAAATAAAAAGATCCAGAGTTCTGGGTACAAAACAATTATTACAAAACAAGACATACAAAACAAGGACAGGTAGAAAGAAAGAGGGTGGGTGTCCCCCCCCCCTTATTCCCCCCCTTTATCCCCCCCCCCCCCCTTTATCCCTTCCCCTTATACCCCTCCCCGCTGCTCGGGTGGCAGTGCCAGCACGTGCTGCCCAGAGGTGGATTAAAATATTACAATGGAGAGTGTGTTAAAAAGTACAAATTCACAGTGCCGAATGGTCCAAGTAAGAGAGGAAAGGCTGCCAGATCTGATCAAATGTTAATAATTTATTGTTCAGAATATATCTAATCCTTTCTAAGTGTACAGTGTTTGCCAATTCGCTGAGCCATAATTTGGTAGTGGGCGCTTCCCTCTTTTTCCAGAACAACAAGATTATTTTTTTTGCCGAAATGAGACCGTAAGAGATGAGTTGTTTTTGGGTGTTGGTTAGTCCGATTAGGGAATCAGACACTCCCAGGATTATCAGAAGCGGTTCTGGGTCAAATGAAGTCTTCAGAACTTCAGAGAGGATCCTAAAAATTCCACACCAGTAACCATGCAAGCTAGAGCATAGGGCAAAGCAGTGGAGAAGTGTACCCTGTGCAGCCTGACATTTATCACACAAAGGGGATGTATCAGGAAATATCCTATGCAATTTGGTTTTGGAATAGTGTAATCTGTGTAATACCTTGAATTGTATGAGCCGATGTCTGGAGTTAATGGAGCAGATGTGGATATACTCCAAGCTATCTTCCCAGTCTGCCATCGAAATGTCAGTCCCTAGTTCTTCCTCCCATTTTGCCTTAATGGCCTCTGTAGAGGGTGTGCTAACCGATTGAAAAGCGTCATATAAACGAGATATCAGTTTGTCTGAGGTGGGGGATGTTTTTATGCATCCGTCAAACATGGAAGGCTTAGCGTTCCCAAATGTTGGGAGGTGTTTCCTAACATAGTCTCTGATTTGTAGGTATCTGAAAAAGTTATTTCTGGGAAGATTATAAGTTTCCCTCAGCAACTCAAAGGAAGCAAAGGTCCCTTCTACATATAAATCCCCTATGGTACTTATCCCCAACTCTCCCCATTGCTCAAGGGTGTTATCAAGATTGGAGGGGGCAAAGGAGGGGTTCCTGGCAACAGGGAGCATGAATGACATTGGTCTAAGCTCAAAGTGGGTTTTAATTTGCTTCCAGATTCGGACTGTGCTATGTATAATAGGATTGTTACGATAAAGTGACCTCTCCAGATTGACAGGCGACAAAATCACAGCACCAATAGAGAAGGGGTGACACTCCTCACGCTCCATACTAAGCCAGGTGGGTGACGGACGTGCGTCATCCAGCAAAAACGTAACCGAACGGAGGTTAGCGGCCCAATAATAAAATATAAAATTTGGGAGAGACAATCCTCCTTCCATCTTGGATTTGCAGAGGTGTTTTTTACCTATCCTGTGTGTTTTATAATCCCAGATGAAAGGATTGATAATTGAGTCCAGTTGTTTATGAAAGGATTTAGGTATGAATACTGGGATCTTCTGGTATAGGTAGAGCAGTTGTGGGAGGAAGACCATTTTAATGGCATTAATTCTTCCGAGCAGAGAAATTGGGAGAGTTCTCCAAAATTGTATGTTTGTTTTTAGTTTTTACATCAGCGAGGGGAAATTCTCTTTAAATAGTAAGGAATATTGTTTGGTAACTACAATTCCTAGATAGGTAAATTTTTCTGAAGATAAGAACTTAAGTGGAAGATGTTCTAGCCAGGAGGTGTTTTGTAACCGTATGGGCATTAATTCACTCTTGTTCCAATTTATTCTGTATCCCGAGAAGGTACCAAACAAATTAATCACATCAAGAATAGCTGGAATACTAGCTTGGGGTTCTGTTACATAGAGGAGAATGTCATCTGCATATAGGGAAATCTTATTTAGAGTATCTTTAGTATTATAGCCATGTATTGCTGCATCAGATCTAATCGTCTGAGCGAGAGGTTCAATGATTAGGGCGAAGAGCATCGGCGACAGCGCACAACCCTGCCTTGTCCCTCTGTAGAGGTTAAATCGGGGCGACAATGATTGGTTAGTGAGTATTCTCGCACAGGGGTTCCTATATAAAAGCTGGATCCAATTTATGAACCCATCTCCAATATTAAATTTATGTCGGACTTTGAATAGATAGGACCACTCAACTTGGTCAAAAGCCTTCTCGGCGTCAAGAGATATAACGGCAAGGTCCATGTTTGGTAACCTCTGAGAATACATAATGTTGAAGAGGCGCCTGAGATTGAAGAATGAGTTTCTGTTCGGGATAAAGCCGGTCTGGTCCGAATGGACCAGTTTGCCAATTAAAGTGCTAAGCCTGTTAGCCAGGGTTTTTGCTAAAATCTTTTGGTCTGTATTGAGGAGGGATATTGGTCTGTACGACCCTACCTCTTCCGGATCTTTACCCTTCTTATGTATAACTGTAATGAATGCTTCATCCAAAGTAGATGGGAGAGCTCCATCCTCTCTGGACTGAACCAACATTTTGTGCAGGTAGGGAGAGAGCATGTTGCTGAATGTTTTATAGAATTCACCCGGGTATCCATCTGGGCCCGGGGTCTTGCCACTCTTTAGAGTTTTGATTGTTTCTCGAATTTCTTCAAGAGATATTTCCTTATTCAGGAAGTTAGAATCTTCCTGGTTCAGGGCAGGAAGATTACAGTCATTCAAAAAGTTTTGCATAATTAAGGGGTTAGAATCGGCTTTAGATGTATATAGAGTCTCATAAAACTGACGGAATCTGTCATTGATGTCTTTGGGGGAAGAGAGTAATTCCCCAGATGCAGACTTAACTTTGTGAATCATTCGGTCACTCACAATTTTTCGAAGTTGTCTGGCGAGTAATTTGTGTGGTTTGTCACCAAACTCAAAATATTTTTGCTTGGCGTAGAGAAAAGATTTAGCAATTTTAGCTGAGAGAGTCTGATTATATTCAAATTTTAAAGAGGTAATTTTTTTATGTTTCTCCATAGATGGATGTCTAGCATTCTCCCTATCCAGTAAGTGAATTTGTCCCTCCAGTTCTACCAATTTTCCCTTGTTTTGCCTACTCCTGGCAGTCTGATAGGAGATGATACAGCCTCTCAAATAAGCCTTAAGTGTTTCCCACAGTAATGCTGGGGAAGTCTCTGTGTTGTCGTTGGTATCAAAGAAAAATGTTATTTGGTCTTTAAGATGTTCACAGAATGTTGGTTCTGTGAGGAGCTGAGGATTTAACCTCCAGACCCTCTCGTTTGGTACCATGTCACCCAATCTCAGGGAGAAGGTGAGTGGACTGTGGTCCGAGATTATAATATCATGATACTTCACATTACAGGTATAGGGGAGTAGTTTAGCATCAACCAAAAAGTAGTCAATTCGAGTATAAACATTGTGAACATGAGAGTGAAAGGAGTATTCCCTGCCCGTAGGGTTAGTGATCCTCCATATATCAAATAAGTTAGAATTCTTTATGTAGGTACTCAAGAATTCACTTGAATAGGAGGTGGGGGTTCGCCGGGTAGAGGATCTGTCCAAATATTGGTCTAGCACGCAGTTAAGGTCCCCTCCAATGATCAGGTTAGTATGGGAGATATCTGGAATCAGGGCAAGGACTCTTTTGAAAAAAGAGGGGTTATCAATGTTTGGCCCATAGATATTTAGTAGAGTTACAGAAGTAGAGTGGATCTCTCCTATTACGATCACATAACGACCCTCTTTATCCACAATAGTGGTTTTATGTAGAAAGGGAATTCCTTTCCGTAACAGAATCGCTGTGCCTCTCGTTTTGGCAGAGAAGTTAGAGTGATACACTTGCCCCACCCACCTACATTTAAGTCTGCTGTGAGCATTATTTTTCAGATGGGTTTCTTGCAAAAATATAATATCAGATGAGAGTGCTTTCAAGTGGGCTAGGACCTTGCCTCTCTTAATTGGTTCGTTTAAGCCCCTGACATTCCAGGAAGTGAATGTGAGCCCCGCCCCCCTCTCATTTGTAGTTCCTATGGTGGCCTGCATAACTTGTAACTCAATAAAAAGGTAAGAAAGCGCACCAAACCATTACGATCAGCATATGTAGCAGCTACACCCGAGCAGTATCCAACCAGCCCCTCCCCCCCTGCAAGCCCCTCTACTTCCCACCCTGTTCCCCTACTTTCCCCACTATTTACCCCCCCCGCCCAACCCACCTTTAACAGGCATACACAAATAGGAGAGAAAATAAAATTAAAATAATAAACACATTGTCTGGCCGATGCCAAAAAAGCACGGCGCGACCTCGAACAAGAGGTGAAACAGAAATAAAATCCCAACTGTACGTTCACCTCTCACTATCCTAGAACTTCTACTAACATATGAACTGAGGAGGCTCCCGCGAATAAAGTGTCCAATTAGCATCTAATAAACCTAAAGAGAATAAGTTTCAACCTAAACATATTGCGCACTTAAGCGTCATCTTGGGTCTATCTATCCCTGAGATAAGCAAGATATAGCATTACAAGATTATTTTGCTAAGCACTGCCGGTCTAAACATGAACCATCAGCAACCAACTTAGACAGCCGTACATTTACATATTGTGGGTTAGATCGGAAACAAGAATTTTTCTAAATTAAACGTATCCCCCAGTCAGAAAATAAATAAATAAAAAGGTTATATACATGTATACATACACACACATACACATACTTACCCATATACATATATATATATACATATACATACATACATACATACATACATACATATACACACATATATATACATATATACATACATACACATACACACACACCCATACATACAAACACATACACACACATCCCCAAAAAATACATATAAAGGTATATATTTAAAAATATACATATACACACACACACCCATACATATCTACATATGCGCATATACACATACATACCCATACATACAGAAACATTCATGCCCCAGAGTAATAATCGACACTAATTTAAAATATACACATACATAATAGTAACATGCTAAGAGAAAATAATTATAAAGTACAAATAATAATTATATGTACGCACACCTACCTAGACACTACAGAGGGCTGGTAGGGATCTAATCGGGAGAGCGGCCCTCGGCTATATCAAAGGCAGAACGGCACAGAACATCCACCTGCTATCCAGGTGTCTGTGTCTGCCCCTTCCCCACCATCACCCCCAGTCCCCTGAAAGCTCCAAATAAATGGTATTGTAATAACAATAAATGTAAGAATTAAAAAATAAATAACGAAACAAAAAAAAAAATGGGGGGAATATACGTATATTCATCCGAAAGTGTCAATGATCAAACCTGGAAGGCATCCTAAATAGGCATCGCTCTGAATACAGCCAGAATGAAAGTGACTTTAATTGAGAGCCAAGACCGCCCTCCACAGCAAATTACATGTTCGGTAGCCCTTGTTGAGACCGTTCAATACGGTTTCACCCGTTATGGTTTAGTATGGATTCGATTCCATGAGCAGACCCTAACACACAATGACAAGGCACTCTAACCTGTACGGGGGATTGGCGTATGTTCCCGGATAAACTTCTCTGCGTCCAAAACCGAGGAGAGCCACATCTTCTCACCAGAGGGCGGGGTAATTCTTAGTCTTGCAGGGAAGAGCAAGGCTGGGCGAAGATGGAGTTTGTAGAGTTTGGCCATGACATCTCTGTAGCCGCCACGGTCCTTTGCCACATCGGGCGCATAATCATCATAGACACGGAAGGGGTGCCCTTTATGTAACAGGTTGCCCCTCATTCGGGCCTCGCGCAGGATAAGATCCTTGGTCTTGAAACTGTGACAACAGATGATTACTGGGCGAGGGCGTTGACCCGGTCCAGGCACTGGGACAGGGGCGCGATGTGCACGGTCCAGCTGGGGGTCCGAAGCCAAAACGTCCGATCCCATTGCATCCTTCAATAGCTTGGCGAAGAAGTCGGTGGGGCGAGAGCCCGCCTCTACCCCCTCTGCCAGACCAACAACGCGAAGGTTATTACGTCTGGAACGGCCCTCCAGGTCGACCACTTTCACAGAAAGCCTCTGCACAGTACCCTGTAGTGACGAACACAGCTTCTCTAACTCGTCGATCCTACCAGCGCTGAATTCAGAAGCCCTCTCAAGGTCCACAATACTCTGGCCCTGCGAAGCGACCGCTCGAATGGTGCCCTCGATTTTGGTGTCCAGTTCAGCAATAGTAGCCTTAAGATCCTCAGCTAAAGCAACACGTAGTTCTCCCAAAGCCTGGGTAAGTTCTTTAAGTGTCACGTTGTTGCCTGTGCCTTCCGCCATGTCTGTCTCGTTGTTTGGTGTGGAGTAGGCCTCCGATGTGGATTTATTGTCCTTTGGTCGCTTATTACTCGGCATTTTTACACAGAAAGTTACGATGTTGTATTAGAAAGAAACGTTTGTTGTAAAAAGTATCATAAAGTAGGTTAAGATTATTTCGCAAAAAAGTTGCAGGAGCCTCTCACACGCAGCCGTTCACTCCAACATGCTAGCTCCGCCCCACCTTCTATCCCTTCTACCCATTTCACAACACCTTCTATCCCTTCTACCCATTTCACAGCACCTCCTACCCGTTTCACAGCACCTCCTACCCGTTTCACTGCACCTCCTACCCATTTCACAGCACCTCCTACCCATTTCACAGCACCTCCTACCCGTTTCACTGCACCTCCTACCCATTTCACAGCACCTCCTACCCATTTCACAGCACCTTCTACCCATTTCACAGCACCTCCTACCCATTTCACAGCACCTTCTACCCATTTCACAGCACCTTCTACCCATTTCACAGCACCTCCTACCCATTTCACAGCACCTCCTACCCACAGCACCTTCTACCCATTTCACAGCACCTCCTACCCATTTCACAGCACCTGCTACCCATTTCACAGCACCTTCTACCCGTTTCACAGCACCTTCTACCCATTTCACAGCACCTCCTACCCATTTCACAGCACCTGCTACCCATTTCACAGCACCTGCTACCCATTTCACAGCACATTCTACCCGTTTCACAGCACCTTCTACCCATTTCACAGCACTTTCTACCCGTTTCACAGCACCTTCTACCCGTTTCACAGCACCTTCTACCCATTTCACAGCACCTCCTACCCATTTCACAGCACCTCCTACCCATTTCACAGCACCTCCTACCCATTTCACAGCACCTTCTACCCATTTCACAGCACCTTCTACCCATTTCACAGCACCTTCGACCCATTTCACAGCACCTTCTATCCCTTCTACCCATTTCACAGCACCTTCTACCCATTTCACCTCCAGCACTCCGGCTCTGTTCCAAACTTGACAATAGTCTTCCTCTCGTTAGTTGTCGCTGGCTCCAACAGATTCAAACTGATAAAAAAAAGTCTGTTGCATCCAACAACTCAGGCCTGGAAAACGATACCCACTAACCAGTTAGACAGAAACAGATATGGCTCACCAGGACCAGAACTTGAGGTCTCAAATATATAATGAATCCAACATTAGATGTGGTCTGTCATCTTGTGATGTCTCAGTTGGTTTAAAGCATGATGCCATGATGTACAGCATTGTCTTCTCTATGTGATGTTTGACATGCTTTTCATGTGCTCTGTCCGTCATCTTCTCTTCTGTCCGTCATCTTCTCTTCTGTCCGTCATCTTCTCTTCTGTCCGTCATCTTCTCTTCTGTCCGTCATCTTCTCTTCTGTCTGTCATCTTCTCTTCTGTCCGTCATCTTCTCTTCTGTCCGTCATCTTCTCTTCTGTCCGTCATCTTCTCTTCTGTCCGTCATCTTCTCTTCTGTCCGTCATCTTCTCTTCTGTCCGTCATCTTCTCTTCTGTCCGTCATCTTCTCTTC
>NC_074665.1:3210349-3299981 GCF_029448725.1 Salvelinus fontinalis | reverse complement strand
ACGTTTCATTTTGAATTTGGGGAAGGAGTTTCTAATTGAGATATATATATATATATACACTGCTCAAAAAAATAAAGGGAACACTTAAACAACAATGTAACTCCACGTCAATCACACTTCTGTGAAATCAAACTGTCCACTTAGGAAGCAACACTGATTGACAATAAATGTCACATGCTGTTGTGCAAATGGAATAGACAACAGGTGGAAATTATAGGCAATTAGCAAGACACCCCCAATAAAGGAGTGGTTCTGCAGGTGGTGACCACAGACCACTTCTCAGTTCCTATGCTTCCTGGCTGATGTTTTGGTCACTTTTGAATGCTGGCGGTGCTTTCACTCTAGTGGTAGCATGAGACGGAGTCTACAATCCACACAAGTGGCTCAGGTAGTGCAGCTCATCCAGGATGGCACATCAATGCGAGCTGTGGCAAGAAGGTTTGCTGTGTCTGTCAGCGTAGTGTCCAGAGCGTGGAGGCGCTACCAGGAGACAGGCCAGTACATCAGGAGACGTGGAGGAGGCCGTAGGAGGGCAACAACCCAGCAGCAGGACCGCTACCTCCGCCTTTGTGCAAGGAGGAGCAGGAGGAGCACTGGCAAAGCCCTGCAAAATGACCTCCGGCAGGCCACAAATGTGCATGTGTCTGCTCAAACGGTCAGAAACAGACTCCGTGAGGGTGGTATGAGGGCCCGACGTCCACAGGTGGGGGTTGTGCTTACCGCCCAACACTGTGCAGGACGTTTGGCATTTGCCAGAGAACACCAAGATTGGCAAATTCGCCACTGGCGCCCTGTGCTCTTCACAGATGAAAGCAGGTTCACACTGAGCACATGTGACAGAGTCTGGAGACGCCGTGGAGAACGTTCTGCTGCCTGCAACATCCTCCAGCATGACCGGTTTGGCGGTGGGTCAGTCATGGTGTGGGGTGGCATTTCTTTGGGGGGCTGCACAGCCCTCCATGTGCTCGCCAGAGGTAACCTGACTGCCATTAGGTACCGAGATGAGATCCTCAGACCCCCTGTGAGACCATATGCTGGTGCGGTTGGCCCTGGGTTCCTCCTAATGCAAGACAATGCTAGACCTCATGTGGCTGGAGTGTGTCAGCAGTTCCTGCAAGAGGAAACTATTTAATAAGAATATTTCATTCATTCAGATCTAGGATGTGTTATTTTAGTGTTCCCTTTATTTTTTTGAGCAGTGTATATTTGTGGAAGGAGTTTTTAATTGATATATTTGAGGAAGGAGGTTTTAATTGATATATTTGGGGAAGGAGGTTTTAATTGATATATTTGGGGAAGGAGGTTTTAATTGATATGGGGCGGGTGAATTTGAAAGTGTTCTCTTTTTCTCCAGTGATGATCAAGATATTTTCATCAGACTGACTGAAAGCTCCAGGTAGACCTTTATTAACCTTTATTATTATGTCTTTATTAATCAAACTGTTCCTGGGTAACCAATAGGACCACCTGACCAATAGTACTAAGATCCCATTCACCTGTGAATAAAGAGAAAAACGCATATTACCTCTTTTCTACCCTCACTATTAAAACATTCACCCTAGGCTACCCTCACTATTAAAACATTCACCATAGGCTACCCTCACTATTAAAACATTCACCATAGTCTACCCTCACTATTATAATACTCAAGATCTGAATTATGTTTTGATTTCAGGTTTTCCGAAGATTTCAAATTATTGAGTGTTCTGGGTGCAGGAGGCTTTGGGTGTGTCACTAAAGCCCAACACAAATTGGATGGAAAAACGTACGCCGTGAAGATTGTGCAGAATATGGGGTAAGACCAGAGGAGAAAGACTGCCCCCTCGTTGAAGCCACAAAGTTAAAGGCCGACTGTGGTACTGCAGCAGGAAAACAGGATCTCCGTTATGGTCAAATCAAATAGATTGCCATTTTTCCATGTGGAAAACCTTGAAAAAACATAATTCAAAGACAATTGTTTACCAATAGTTGCTTCTAATACACCAGATGTCCTTCAAACGATTTATTTTAAAATCACACACAGAAGAAGTTATATGGATAGTTTAGTTGCAAATGGCAGCCTGCAGTACCCCGGTCGGCCTTCAACATGAGTTACTCAATAAGAGGGGGCAGCACTGAGCTAGCCTGCAACGTCACTTCCTGGAGTAGCTCAATCTGCATGTTATGTTTCTATGAGATGCCATGTTTTCATGAGCTGTGTTTGAATTCTCATACTAACTGTACTATTTGTGATGTGAATTGAGTATATAGTATACCTATTGGTCGTAGTATGGATGTAGTTAGTATGCCAGAAGTTCTCGGATGTCATACTATATTCGCCAAAATATGAAGTATACAAGCAGGGGACACGATTTCTGGGACACTTTAGGGCCCATAATGCAATTCTTCAGGAAATGGTCGTGGCTTCGCATCGTTTTCAGATTTGAAGAAAATGGCGGAGAATATGCAGCCGAAGTACAACGAAAGCGGATACAAATTCATTGCTTTAACTAATTATGACAAATGTTGAGCAATGTAATAAAGTAATTACTTTTCAAATAAGTTACACGTTATGTTGGCTGACAATTTGTTAGCTACGCTATCCTTACGAACCACAGCATATCATTACAGCAGTATGTACCAGTATGTTAGCTACGCTGTCCTTACGAACCACATAGCATATCATTACAGCAGTATGTACCAGTATGTTAGCTACGCTGTCCTTATGAACCACATAGCATATCATTACAGCAGTATGTACCAGTATGTTAGCTACGCTGTCCTTACGAACCACATAGCATATCATTATAGCAGTATGTACCAGTATGTTAGCTACGCTGTCCTTACGAACCACATAGCATATCATTACAGCAGTATGTACCAGTATGTTAGCTACGCTGTCCTTACGAACCACATAGCATATCGTTACAGCAGTATGTACCAGTATGTTAGCTTCGCTGTCCTTACGAACCACATAGCATATCGTTACAGCAGTATGTACCAGTATGTTAGCTACGCTGTCCTTACGAACCACATAGCATATCATTACAGCAGTATGTACCAGTATATTAGCTACGCTGTCCTTACGAACCACATAGCATATCATTACAGCAGTATATACCAGTATGTTAGCTACGCTGTCCTTACGAACCACATAGCATATCGTTACAGCAGTATGTACCAGTATGTTAGCTTCGCTGTCCTTATGAACCACATAGCATATCGTTACAGCAGTATGTTAGCTACGCTGTCCTTATGAACCACATAGCATATCGTTACAGCAGTATGTTAGCTACGCTGTCCTTATGAACCACATAGCATATCATTACAGCAGTATGTACCAGTATGTTAGCTACGCTGTCCTTACGAACCACATAGCATATCATTACAGCAGTATGTACCAGTATGTTAGCTACGCTGTCCTTACGAAGCACATAGCATATCATTACAGCAGTATGTACCAGTATGTTAGCTACGCTGTCCTTACGAACCACATAGCATATCGTTACAGCAGTATGTACCAGTATGTTAGCTTCGCTGTCCTTACGAACCACATAGCATATCGTTACAGCAGTATGTACCAGTATGTTAGCTACGCTGTCCTTACGAACCACATAGCATATCATTACAGCAGTATGTACCAGTATATTAGCTACGCTGTCCTTACGAACCACATAGCATATCATTACAGCAGTATATACCAGTATGTTAGCTACGCTGTCCTTACGAACCACATAGCATATCGTTACAGCAGTATGTACCAGTATGTTAGCTTCGCTGTCCTTATGAACCACATAGCATATCGTTACAGCAGTATGTTAGCTACGCTGTCCTTATGAACCACATAGCATATCGTTACAGCAGTATGTTAGCTACTCTGTCCTTACGAACCACATAGCATATCATTACAGCAGTATGTACCAGTATGTTAGCTACGCTGTCCTTACGAACCACATAGCATATCATTACAGCAGTATGTACCAGTATGTTAGCTACGCTGTCCTTACGAACCACATAGCATATCGTTACAGCAGTATGTACCAGTATGTTAGCTTCGCTGTCCTTATGAACCACATAGCATATCGTTACAGCAGTATGTTAGCTACGCGGTCCTTATGAACCACATAGCATATCGTTACAGCAGTATGTTAGCTACGCTGTCCTTACGAACCACATAGCATATCATTACAGCAGTATTTACCGTTATGTTAGCTAGCTACCTAATGTTAGTAGTTATACATCAAACTTGCCAGTATATTAACTATAGGCTATCTAACTAGTCAACGTTTATTGACTTGAGTATTCCTGTCATTCTTAGCTTAGCTCTAAAAAAAAAAATGTAGTATGTTAGTATGGGTATTCGAACACGGCTTTGGCTTCAGTGTTGAGTCTTCACATAGGAATGAATGGTGTCACGTGATCAATGGCTTTGTCCATTCATATATACAGTCATTGGCTAAGACGTTACTATCCCCATTTTGTTCCTCCTAAACGTGTTATGAATAGTGTGTTATGAAAACTTGAAATCGGCCCTAATTAATCGGTCATTCCGATTAATCTGTCGACCTCTAGTGTGTATCCCTCTTACCGTGTTGTGTGTCTTCTGTATGCTATAGTTGATGCTCATTAGGAACTATCAGCTGTTCATTTACATGTTGTAATTATGATTCCCATCTCTTACAGAGAAGCAAAACGTGAAGTGGAAGCACTGGCTACCTTGGAACATTCTAACATTGTTCGCTACTATACGACTTGGTCTGAGGATGCCAAGTGGGTCGATGGAGGCTACAGCACAGAGTTAGTAAAGACAGTATTAATTCTAATTTTGCCATTTAGATTCATTCATTTGTGATCATCAAAAATGTTAAATTCAGGAGCATATTATTGTTTTCAACTCTTAGGTCGTCGGTCCAGTCTAGAATCTCAGAAGATTCTGACAATTATTCAGACCAGGGAGATGGATCTACACATGTAACAAATCAATCAGATTTAGACCTGTCTGAAACAGCCAGCGAAGACCAAGCAAACCACTCAATGACTGATTCCAGCTCAAGGTGAATCACTTTACCATTATGTGTGTATTTATCAATTCAGTTGACTATGTCCCTGAGAAAATTTCTTGACTTCTGTATTTGTGGGTTGTTGTTTCTTCAGAAATGGAGACGGGACTTGTTTGTTCATTCAGATGGAGTTCTGTGAGGGAGGGACACTGAAGGACTGGATCAACATAAATAAGGGTAGAAGCAAGGACAAGGCACTTGGAATATTTCAGCAAATGGTTTGTGGAGTGGAATACATCCACTCTGAAGGACTTATTCACAGAGACTTAAAGGTATTTGTGAGAATCTGTCTTCCTGTGTTTTTCAGATGCCAAGTTAACCACATTATTTATGACATTTATGGAAAAATGACACCTAATAAATATGATCTCTTTCTTTTTTTTAGCCAGAGAACATATTGTTTGGAAGTGATGGCATGGTGAAGATCGGAGACTTTGGTCTTGTGACCACGATCACCACTCTGAGTGAAGCATCAATGTACAGGACTGTCAACAAAGGAACACCATTTTACATCAGCCCTGAGCAGGTAATGGAGTTTTGTTTAGCCAATCAATCATATTTTCAGCTCAACAAATTGATTGGTCTAGCCATAATATATGCCATTTAGCAGATGCTTTTATCAAAAGCGATTTAGTCATGGGTGCATACATTTTATGTCTGGTCATGTCCATAAGGACTCCTGTTTAGTTATTCTCTCTCAAACCACAAATTACTTTTGTATTTCCAGAAGACTGGGGGGAAATATGATGAGAAAACGGATATATTCTCTCTGGGACTGATATGGTTTGAACTCCTGTGGTACATGTCCACTCTCTCAGAGAAGAGCGAGGTGAGCACACCGCCTAGTAGCTTTCACATCTGGTTCTGTGTCACGTTAAACACCGCCCAGTAGCTTTCACATCTGGTTCTGTGTCACGTTAAACACCGCCCAGTAGCTTTCACATCTGGTTCTGTGTCATGTTAAACACCGCCTAGTAGCTTTCACATCTGGTTCTGTGTCACGTTAAACACCGCCCAGTAGCTTTCACATCTGGTTCTGTGTCATGTTAAACACCGCCTAGTAGCTTTCACATCTGGTTCTGTGTCATGTTAAACACCCCCTAGTAGCTTTCACATCTGGTTCTGTATCATGTTAAACCATGCCCAGTAGCTTTCACATCTGGTTCTGTGTCATGTTAAACCATGCCCAAAATCTTCTCACTGGACAATCATTGCGGTCCACTATCATCATCGTATATCCCCCCCCCCTGTCCACTATCATCATCATATAACCCCCCCCCTGTCCACTATCATCATCATATAACCCCCCCCATCCGCTATCATCATCGTGTAACCCCCCCTGTCCGCTATCATCATCGTGTAACCCCCCCTGTCCGCTATCATCATCGTGTAACCCCCCCTGTCCGCTATCATCATCGTGTAACCCCCCCTGTCCGCTATCATCATCGTGTAACCCCCCCTGTCCGCTATCATCATCGTGTAACCCCCCCTGTCCGCTATCATCATCGTGTAACCCCCCCTGTCCGCTATCATCATCGTGTAACCCCCCCTGTCCGCTATCATCATCGTGTAACCCCCCCTGTCCGCTATCATCATCGTGTAACCCCCCCTGTCCGCTATCATCATCGTGTAACCCCCCCTGTCCGCTATCATCATCGTGTAACCCCCCCTGTCCGCTATCATCATCGTGTAACCCCCCCTGTCCGCTATCATCATCGTGTAACCCCCCCTGTCCGCTATCATCATCGTGTAACCCCCCCTGTCCGCTATCGTCATCGTGTAACCCCCCCTGTCCGCTATCGTCATCGTGTAACCCCCCCTGTCCGCTATCGTCATCGTGTAACCCCCCCTGTCCGCTATCGTCATCGTGTAACCCCCCCTGTCCGCTATCGTCATCGTGTAACCCCCCCTGTCCGCTATCGTCATCGTGTAACCCACCCCTGTCCGCTATCGTCATCGTGTAACCCCCCCCTGTCCGCTATCGTCATCGTGTAACCCCCCTGTCCGCTATCGTCATCGTGTAACCCCCCTGTCCGCTATCGTCATCGTGTAACCCCCCTGTCCGCTATCGTCATCGTGTAACCCCCCTGTCCGCTATCGTCATCGTGTAACCCCCCCTGTCCGCTATCGTTATCGCGTAACCCCCCCGGCCGCTATCGTTATCGCGTAACCCCCCCGGCCGCTATCGTTATCGCGTAACCCCCCCCGTCCGCTATCGTTATCGCGTAACCCCCCCCCCCCCGTCCGCTATCGTTATCGCGTAACACCCCCCCGTCCGCTATCGTTATCGCGTAACCCCCCCTGTCCGCTATCATTATCGCGTAACCCCCCCCTGTCCGCTATCATTATCGCGTAACCCCCCCCTGTCCGCTATCATTATCGCGTAACCCCCCCCTGTCCGCTATCATTATCGCGTAACCCCCCCCTGTCCGCTATCATTATCGCGTAACCCCCCCCCTGACCGCTATCATTATCGCGTAACCCCCCCCTGTCCGCTATCATCATCGTGTAATCCCCTGTCCGCTATCATCATCGTGTTAACCCCCCCTGTCCGCTATCATCATCGTGTTAACCCCCCCTGTCCGCTATCATCATCGTGTTACCCCCCCTGTCCGCTATCATCATCGTGGTAACCCCCCCTCTCCGCTATCATCATCATCATCGTGGTAACACCCCCCCCCCTCTCCGCTATCATCATCATCATCGTGGTAACACCCCCCCCCCTCTCCGCTATCATCATCATCATCGTGGTAACACCCCCCCCCCCCCTCTCCGCTATCATCATCATCATCGTGGTAACACCCCCCCCCCCCTCTCCGCTATCATCATCATCATCGTGGTAACACCCCCCCCCCTCTCCGCTATCATCATCATCATCGTGGTAACACCCCCCCCCCCCCCTCTCCGCTATCATCATCATCGTGGTAACACCCCCCCCCTCTCCGCTATCATCATCATCGTGGTAACACCCCCCCCCCCCCTCTCCGCTATCATCATCATCGTGGTAACACCCCCCCCTCTCCGCTATCATCATCATCGTGGTAACCCCCCCCCCTCTCCGCTATCATCATCATCGTGGTAACACCCCCCCCCTCTCCGCTATCATCATCATCGTGGTAACACCCCCCCCCCTCTCCGCTATCATCATCATCGTGGTAACACCCCCCCCCCTCTCCGCTATCATCATCGTGGTAACACCCCCCCCCCCTCTCCGCTATCATCATCATCGTGGTAACACCCCCCCCCCCTCTCCGCTATCATCATCATCGTGGTAACACCCCCCCCCCTCTCCGCTATCATCATCATCGTGGTAACACCCCCCCCCCTCTCCGCTATCATCATCATCGTGGTAACCCCCCCCCCCCCTCTCCGCTATCATCATCATCGTGGTAACCCCCCCTCTCCGCTATCATCATCATCGTGGTAACCCCCCCTCTCCGCTATCATCATCATCGTGGTAACCCCCCCTCTCCGCTATCATCATCATCGTGGTAACCCCCCCCCCCTGTCTGCTATCATCATCATCGTGGTAACCCCCCCTCTCCGCTATCATCATCATCGTGGTAACCCCCCCTCTCCGCTATCATCATCATCGTGGTAACCCCCCCTCTCCGCTATCATCATCATCGTGGTAACCCCCCCTCTCCGCTATCATCATCATCGTGGTAACCCCCCCCCCTGTCTGCTATCATCATCATCGTGGTAACCCCCCCTCTCCGCTATCATCATCATCGTGGTAACCCCCCCTCTCCGCTATCATCATCATCGTGGTAACCCCCCCCCCTGTCTGCTATCATCGTGTTAAAAGTGTTTTCTAGGTGCACTACGTCATCACAGCCTTTTATCTGAAACAAGTTGATGGAAACATCTCTGGTGGGAAAATGCTGTTTTTATGCAGATTGTAGAATATTCGCATGAAAATGTGTCGCCAATTGGATGGAAATCTAGCTATTGACTTCTAAAGCATCACTTCTTACTCTGGAGTTCTGCCCCATTTAATCACAGGTGTTCCAGAGCCTGCGGACACAGACATTTCCCTCTGACTTCCGTGAGAAGTTTATCTTAGAGGTAAGGAGTGGTGACAACTGTCCGTTTGCCTGTCTATACAACTTGTTTCAGAGTGAGTACACAGTATCTTCATTTTGTCCCATATGTTTTCTGCTGCAGCATAAAGTCATCAGTAAAATGCTGTCGCAGTCGCCTGCAAACCGACAAAACGCCGAAGAGATTGCTACGATCCTGAAAAAGTACCTGCTCGGAAACCAAACTGGATTACAACAGAAAACTGTATGAAATGTTGTAGGGTAGAGTGGCTTGAAATGCTTTGGGAAAACAGTGATGTCAGCATAGACACACGTTCTATTCAAGATGGCGCATAGTGATGATGTCATGCCTCAACTGAGGCTGTAAACTGGGAGGGGGGGGGGGATCTTTTTTTTTAACCATACTGTATTTCTCAGGAACGTTTTAGCACTTATCTTTTCACTTTTGTTTCTGCTGTACGGTTTCTCAAATGTGATAACTTTTTAAAAGTTGGTGATTACGTGGAATAGAGGGTAAATATTAATATAATATGTAGGGAAAATGTTTGGGTCCACCACACATTTCTAATGCTGAACCGAAGGTGTACTTATTTTATTTTTTAAACCTTTATTTAACCAGGTAAGACCCATTTTTAAGTTTAAAAAAACTATTTTCAAGGGCGACCTGGCAAGAGTGCTAAACAGGGAAATAGAAGCCGTGTCCATAAAATATTACAGAAAAATACCAAATAAACACAAAAGACAAAGTGTCACAAGTTAAAGATACAATTGAAGATTAGAAACAACTGCAGTTGTCACAAACAGTGTCGTCGATCAGAGTCTTAAAAACAGGCAAGGACACTAACTCCCCTGACTTTACGATCTTCTGAAGCATGTTCCAGGATGAAGGTGCATTATGGGACACATTTTTTTTCTCACCTTTATTTAACCAGGTAGGCAAGTTGAGAACAAGTTCTCATTTACAATTGCGACCTGGCCAAGATAAAGCAAAACAGTTCGACACATACTACAACAGCACAGAGTTACACATGGAGTAAAACAAACATACAGTAGAAAAATAAGTCTATATACAATGATATATATATATATATATATATACAAATATTGTTTCCCCATCCGTTCTAGCCTGAGGAACAGACAAAGACAGCAGCGATTGTGAACGAAGACTGTATTGGGTGACTGATCTGGTTAGTAATCACAACATGTACAGAGTTGAAATTATGTCCATATTTATTGTGATCATTTCAAATTTTTTACTTTCTACTTATAACAAGGGCACATTGACAGAATCATGGAGTTTATTTAAAAGTAAATGAAAACAAAGCATTGGATGTTCGTACAGGAAGATGGGCGCTCGTATTGTTTCCTAATGTAGCAAGTCTTTTCACAACTACGCAACTTGTGTGCCCTTTTTATTTTTAATTAACGTGAATTTGAATGAAATGTGACAGACACGTACTGTATAAAGAGCGTATGAAATAAATGTCCAACACCAATGTGGTTGAGGTGTTTTTTTTATACTATTAAGATTATAAAGCCTGTATGTCGATGTATACTTTGTAACACATGGGGGCAGTCTCGGTCTAGTTATATGGCAGTTACAGCGCCTTCATAAAGTACTGATACCCCTTGACACACTGCAAATTCTGTTACGTTACAGCCTGAATTCAAAATGGATTCAATCTTTTATTCACCCATCTACACACAATACCCTATAATGACAAAGTGAAAACATGTTTCTAGAAATGTTTGCTAATAAATTGAAAATGAAATAGCTATTGGACACAACGCTGTGAATACTTATGTCAATACATTTTAGAAGCACTTTTTGCAACGATTACAGCTGTGAGTCTCAGAGCTTCCAATTGATCCGACGAATGCAGCGTTTACCGTGAATTCAGTCCCCGCGACACGGATGACTCCACCGTTTATCGGTCCCTTCGAGATTTTGCGGGGAATGTTGGTGATATTTGGTTAAAAAAATGCTTGATTTTTCTACGGCAATTCTGTGATTTTTGTCACAAATGCGATGACGAGGAAAACGTTGTTGACGTGTGGATTCAACCACATGACGTGGTAAATGCGGTGAATTGTAAACGTGGTAAATTGGTTGTGAGCCCTGTTTTTTTTGTACTGCGGTGATGGGTCTGTTTTATGCAATAATATTGCGATGATTTGACTGTTTTATGCAGAAAAGGTGGGTGATTGGTCAAATATGCATGTCCTTGCATAATATGCAGGAAATGGTTGATTTACTCCGCTCAAACTTGGTATTTTAATAAAGCTTTGGTGATTTTTAAGATTTATTTCCAAGTGGTCTCAGGAGCCAAACCCTTTATCGACAGTCTTGACTACTTCACGACTGCATTGGGCATTAAAAAGCCTTCATTGAGAGGAGGCTTGGTTTTTAATCAAATAAACAAAATGGAAGTAAAAAAAAAAAAACCTGTTTTTTATGTTTCTAAATAGGACGTATACCGGCAGCAAAAGCACATTCGGCTTCTCTTGTTCCATGCACACATGGGCATGTTGTGACGGCTGGATTGGCTGCGTTTCTGCTGTCAAAATTAATGCCATAACCAACCGCGTTACCGCTAAAACCAGCTTGTGGTCGGTCTGAAATATTCCTGTCAGCGCTGCCTGAAATTAGCGCTTTGGATCATGATTTTTAAGGACACACCTCAAATATTCCCCCGCCCATCTGAGCACAATGAGCTGATATAAAACAGGTCAATTGCCGAACCTATTATTAGGGCTGGAAAATGCCACTGTGTCAGTTTTTACATGACGAGATTTCAAACAAACGTGCGTTTGACACTTGCGCCGTCTTTAACGCCAGCCGGAAATAGAGCCCTAGTCTAAATACAGTCGATGGCGCCGTGGCCGTGAAATACAGACAAGGAAACTTAGACTATGGAGGGTGTTAAGCACATCCAAACTGTTCACAGGAGCTGGATAAAGATCCAATATAAAGAGAACGGGGGAATTTCCACACTGGTTATACTGCTCACAGATGTCATGTTTTATAGACATCATGGAACCATCTAACAGATCATATTTTGAATTAGAGCCATGTAGGGTTTCTGTACAGCGCTTTGAGATATCAGGTGATGTAAGAAGGGCTATATAAATACATTTGATTTGATTTAGCCTACGTTCTCACCATGTTTCTAATATGTTTGATTGATTTCCGTTTAATTCGATTAAAAACCAATCTGCTTTGGACAGTTATTGCTCAATATACGATAATGTGACTAGAATGAAGTTGTAAACAACAGCTTTCCTGGACATTGACATGTCTTACATCGTCAGAAAGCTTAAATTCTTGTTAATCTAACTGCAGTGTCCCAATTTACAGTAGCTATTACAGCAAAACAATACCATGTTATTGTTTAAGGATCATTCACAATAACAAAACACTTATCACAGCAACTGGTTTGATACATTCACCTCTGAAGGTAAATAATGTACTTACATTCAGTAATCTGGCTCTGATTTGTCATCCTGAGGGTCCCAGAGATAAAATGTAGTATAGTTTTGTTTGATAAAATCTAATCTAAATCAATTTTTATATTAAAATATGGGAACTGGGTTCTACAGTTTGACCCCACTGCTGTCTCTGGATTTTTGTTTGTATTGTTTTTTTTCATTGTATTTTCTTTTACCAGATCGAATGTGTTATATTCTCCAACATTTAACTTCACATTTCCACAAACTTCAAAGTGTTTCCTTCCAAATGGTACCAATAATATGCATATCCTTGCATCAGGTCCTGAGCTACAGGCAGTTAGATTTGGGTACGTCATTTTAGGCGGGAAAAAAACATCAAATTTAAGGGTCCGATCCTTATTAAAACCAATTTTTATAAGTAGGTTCGGGTCAGAAACATACATCACTTCTATCGTTCCATGGCACTGTGTACATGTAAACCTAAATGTCTTAACCGTAACATTCACACATCTATACAAACTACTAGGCTACTGTCAGTTCTATGGCAAGACCTGAAAATAGCTGTATTGTTCAACAACCAATTTGACAGAGCTTGAAGAGTTTAAAAAATAATAACGGGTAAATGTTGCACAAATCAGGTGTGGAAACCTCTTAGATATTTACCCAGAAAGACGCACAGCTGTAATCGCTGCCAAAGGTTATTCTACAAAGTATAGACTCAGGAGTGTGAATATTTCTGTATTTCATTTTCCATTAATCAGCAAACATTTCTAAAAACATGTTTTCACTTATTGTGGGATGTATTGTGTCAAGATGGGTGAGAAAATATATAATTTGAATCCATTTTGAATTCAGTCTGTAACACACATAATATTTAATAAGTCAAAGTGTATAAATACTTCCTGAAAGGACTTAATGAATAATGAGGGCAAAAAAACTCAATTATTTCAAAGCACTCTCTGTAGACCATTTATACACCCTTTACTCATAGGTTAGTTGTCTCTCTCTCTATTTCTCTCTCTGTCTCTCTGTCTCTGTCTCTCTCTCTGTCTCTCTCTCTCTCTGTCTCTCTCTCTCTGTCTCTTTCTCTCTCTCTTTCTCTGTCTCTCTCCTCTCTCGCTGTCTCTCTCTCTCAATTTAAATGTAAGGGGCTTTCTTGGCATGGGAAACATATGCACGAAGCAAGTAAAATAGATAATAAACAATAAAAAAAAATGAACAGTAAATGTTACACTCACAAAACATCCATCATTATGTCTGTATACAGTGTTGTAACGATGTGCAAATATTTAAAATACAAAAGGGAAAAATAAATAAACATAAATATGGGCTAGAATTACAATGGTGTTGGGTCTTTACTGGTTGTGTCACGACTTCCGCCGAAGTCGGCTCCTCTCTTTGTTCGGTCGGTGTTCGGTGGTCGACGTCACCGGCTTTCTAGCCATCACCAGTCCATTTTTCATGTATCCATTTGTTTTGTCTTGTTCCCTGCACACCTGGTTTTCATTCCCCAATCAATTCATATGTATTTATCTCTCTGTTCCCCTTGTCTTTGTGTAGGATTGTTTGTGTTATGTGTATTTCGAGATTGTGGATATTGTTACATTATTTTTTTGTCTATGTTCCGTGTTTTGGGCACATTTGATGTTATTTTTGTGCTGTCTTTTGACCGGAATAAAAAGTGTGCCTGTTCACTACACTCTGCTCTCCTGCACCTGACTTCACCTCCGATACACACTCATAACAGGTTGGCCTTTTCTTGTGGCAACAGGTCACACATATCAGGTATGAAGGTAAGACCCAGATACAGACCACACAATAATCAATGGTTTAATATTACAACAGGGGCAGGCAATAGACAGGTCAAGGCAGGCAGGGGTCAGTAAACCAGAGGTGGGGCAATGGTACCGGACGGCAGGAAGGGGTCAATAAACCAGAGGTGGGGCAACGGTACCGGACGGCAGGCAGGCTCAGGGGCAGGCAATAGACAGGTCAAGGCAGGCAGGGGTCAGTAAACCAGAGGTGGGGCAACGGTACCGGACGGCAGGCAGGCTCAGGGGCAGGCAATAGACAGGTCAAGGCAGGCAGGGGTCAGTAAACCAGAGGTGGGGCAACGGTACCGGACGGCAGGCAGGCTCAGGGGCAGGGGCAGGCAGGGGTCAGTAAACCAGAGGTGGGGCAACGGTACAGGACGGCAGGCAGGCTCAGGGGCAGGCAATAGACAGGTCAAGGCAGGCAGGGGTCAGTAAACCAGAGGTGGGGCAACGGTACCGGTCGGCAGGCAGGGGTCAGTAACCAGAGGTGGGGCAACGGTACCGGTCGGCAGGCAGGCTCAGGGGCAGGCAATAGACAGGTCAAGGCAGGCAGGGGTCAGTAAACCAGAGGTGGGGCAACGGTACCGGACGGCAGGCAGGCTCAGGGGCAGGCAATATACAGGTCAAGGCAGGCAGGGGTCAGTAAACCAGAGGTGGGGCAACGGTACCGGACGGCATGCAGGCTCAGGGGCAGGCAATAGACAGGTCAAGGCAGGCAGGGGTCAGTAAACCAGAGGTGGGGCAACGGTACCGGACGGCAGGCAGGCTCAGGGGCAGGCAATAGACAGGTCAAGGCAGGCAGGGGTCAGTAAACCAGAGGTGGGGCAACGGTACCGGACGGCAGGCAGGCTCAGGGGCAGGCAATAGACAGGTCAAGGCAGGCAGGGGTCAGTAAACCAGAGGTGGGGCAACGGTACCGGTCGGCAGGCAGGCTCAGGGGCAGGCAATAGACAGGTCAAGGCAGGAAGGGGTCAGTAAACCAGAGGTGGGGCAACGGTACCGGTCGGCAGGCAGGCTCAGGGGCAGGCAATAGACAGGTCAAGGCAGGCAGGGGTCAGTAAACCAGAGGTGGGGCAACGGTACCGGTCGGCAGGCAGGCTCAGGGGCAGGCAATAGACAGGTCAAGGCAGGCAGGGGTCAGTAAACCAGAGGTGGGGCAATGGTACCGGTCGGCAGGCCTGCTCAGAGTCAGGGGCAGGCAGGGGTCAGTAAACCAGAGGTGGGGCAACGGTACCGGACGGCAGGCAGGCTCAGGGTAAGACAGAGGTCGGTATTCCAGAGGGGGGCAAAGGTACAGGTCGGCAGGCAGGGTCAGGGGCAGGCAGAGTGGTCAGGCAGGCGGGCTCAGAGTCAGGACAGGCAGGGGTCAAAACCAGGAGGGCGAGGAAAGAGAGACTGGGAAAAAGTTGAGACATTAAACTCTGGTTGACTTGAACAAACGGGAGACAAAGGGCTGTGAGACATGGATTTGACTCTGGACACATGAAAGGTGGGATGTATACGAAGGGTACAGGGCAACAGAAGAGCAAAGAACAGCAAAGAACAGCAAAGGGGCTATGATCTTGGAGATGGGGACGGTCCAATAAACCGGGGGGAGAGTTTGCAGGATTCCACCCGGAGGGGCAGATCGCGGGTGGATAGCCATACCTTCTGCAGAAGACAATACCGGGGAGCCGGGGTCCGATGGCGATCCTCTTGTCGTCGATACCTGGAGGTGGTCTTGAGGAGGGCCGACCGGGCTCTCCTCCAGGTACGACGACAGCGGCGGACAAACATCTGGGCAGATGGTATGCCGACCTCCGCTTCCTGCTCAGGGAAGAGCGGGGGCTGAAACCCCAGGGAACACTCGAATGGTGATAGGCCCGTGGCAGAGGAGGGAAGGGTGTTGCAGGCGTATTCCACCCTGTTGGCGGAGACCAGGCAGTGCAGGGTGGTCTTGAGGTCCTGGTTGGCTTGCTCCGACTAGCTCTTAGACTGGGTGTGGAACCCGGAGGACAGGCTGGCCGACGACCCAATGCGGGCGCAGAATGCCTTCGAGAACTGGGACGAGAACATGAAGGCCGCGGTCAGAGACCATGTCCATGGGCAGTCCATGGGTCCGGAAGATGTGCTGCACAATGAGCTGGGCCGTCTCCTTGGCTGAGGGTAACTTGGGGAGAGGAATGAAGTGGGCGGCCTCTGAAAAGCGATCCACCATGGTCAGGATGGTGGTGTTGCCATCAGATGGGGGGAGACCCGTGACAAAGTCCAGGGATATGTGAGACCAGGGGCGATGAGGGATGGGCAGAGGTTGGAGGAGGCCAGCCGGAGCTTATCGAGGGGTCTTGTTCCGTGCACAGACCCTGCAGGCGGCGACAAAGGTGGCAACGTCCGGAACCATGGTAGGCCACCAAAAGCATTGTCGCACAAAAGTCGGGGTCTGCCGGGAGCCCGGGTAGCAGGCAAATCTGGAGGCAGAGCGGACAGCGTCAGGCACAAACATCCGGTTACCCCCCCCCCCAGGGTTCGGCTAGGACCGCTGCGCCTCCCGGACGTGTTCCCTGATACCCCAGCTGAGTGCCTTCGCCAGGTACGAGGTGGGAAGGATGGTCTCGGGCTCCGCGGTGGTAGCCGTGGAGTTATAGCGGTCGATACAGGGCATCCTACCTTTTGGACTCCGGCCGGTAGGAGATGGAACAGTTGAACCGGGTAAACAGCAGGGCCCATCTCGCCTGCCTAGAGTTGAGGCGCTTGGCAGTGTGGAGATACTCCAGGTTTTTGTGGTTGGTCAACACAATGAATTGATGTTCCGCCCCTTCTAGCCAGTTCCTCCATTCCTCCAATCCATTCCTTCCTCACTGCGAGAATTTTCCACATATCGTAATTCCTTTCTGTGGCGTTGAGGTGGTGGGAGAAGAAGGCGCAGGGACGCAGCTTAAGGTCCAGGGCAGAACATTGGGACAGAACAGCCCCTACTCCAACATCTGAAGCATCCACTATGAACTAACGGGAAGGGCCCAGATGAACCAGGATCGGAACCGTGGTGAAGCGGTGTTTAAGGTCCCGGAACGCCCGGTCAGCGGCAGAGGACAATGCGAACGGAACCTTGGTAGAAGTGAGTGCAGACAGGGGGAAGGCCAGGGTGCTGTAACCTCGGATAAAGCGGCGATAGAAGTTGGTGAGCCCCAGGACGCACTGCAGCTGCACCCTGAACGTAGGCTGAGGCCAATCCACCACCGCTTTTACCTTCTCGGGATCCATCTTGACGGTCCCAGCAAAGATGATGTAGCCCATAAAGGGAATGGTGGAGCGATGGAACTCGCACTTTTCCGCCTTAACGAACAACTGGTTCTCCAGAAGGTGCTGGAGAACCTGTCGGACGTGGAGCACATGTTCTTGGTGGGAGTGGGAGAAGATGAGGATGTCATCAATGTAGACGAGAACAAACCGGTTCAGCATGTTGCGAAGAACGTCATTCACCAGAGCCTGGAACATGGCAGGGGCATTGGTGAGGTCAACGGGCATGACCAGATATTCGTAATGGCCGCTGAGAGAAGAGGGACGGATAAATCCAGTAGCTAGGGAGTCCCCAATGTAGTTCTCCATAGCCTTGGTTTCAGGTCCCGACAGTGAGTACAGATGCCCCCGGGGCGGCGTGGTGCTAGGGAGAAGGTCAATCCCGCAGTCATAGGGGCGGTGGGCAGAAGGGAACCACCTCCGAGTGTCCAGGAAGACGTCCCGGGGCAGGTTGCGCCGACTTGGACTAAGAAAATACACTTTATGACACTGTGATGAAGCATTATGACATCACAATCATATAAGCCAGATAGGCCAATCACGTACAGGCCCTTATATCAGTCATCAGTCACAAAGAGGGTGTCTTGTCCTGCTCCTGAAATCTGCTCCTGCATTGATCCCAGTCATCAACAACAGAGCATTGGGGTAGGTGCATGTCTGACATCAATGCGTGCGCAATTACAATGATAATTTAATATGGTCAATTTCAGAAATGTTTATATAACATAAACATACTGTTGACAAGCAGTCTGTGGTGTAATGGAATGTTTTGCCTTGTGTGGTAGGTTTTTGTGGGTTTTGGCACTCTTATGTAGGTGTCATAACCAGCCATAAAATAACACAATAAACTATATGTCACAACAGGTTTAAATATATGTCATTACAGTCTTATGACCATATTATGACAGGTTATGACAAGATATGTCAGCTGTTATGACATGGTTATGACTGTGTCATAACGGGTTATGATGTTAGCTGTCACAAAGTGTTATCAAGTTTTCTTACGTGTGAAACTGCAAATTCGATTTTCCCTACTAAATGTGAAATTGAAAGTTCACGTGAAAGAACAGTCACATTTGGAAGTTTTTGTACATATGAAACGCCAACATGTGAAAAACAATCACCTGTGACAATTGAATTTGCAGTTTCATATATGTGGAAAATAAAACTTTCATGTGAAAATCTCACTTTCACATGTGGAATTGCAAGTTAATGTGAAAAACAGTCCCTGCAAATGTGATTTTGAATTCCACATGTAAAAGTGAGATTAACCTGTAAAGTGAGAACATGTTAATCTGTTCACTTGTAAAAAGGTGGTGTTAACATGCTACACTTCACATTTGACTTGTGTGTTTTTGTAAGGGGCGAAAAACATGCGTGTCCCAAATGTTACCTTTTGGTCGAAAGTAGTGCACTATATAGGGAATAGGGCGTCATTTGGGATGGAAACATGAAAACAGTCTGTCCACTCACATGAAAAACAGTCTGTCCACACTGTACCAGTGTATTCACACTGCAGGCCAACCTGGCCCCTGTCTAGTGGAGTGGTACCAGGGTATTCACACTGCAGGCCAACCTGGCCCCTGTCTAGTGGAGTGGTACCAGGGTATTCAGCCCACCCACTGTTCTACACATTGTATATCAGAGAAGACAGCGGAGACTGCCCAATGAGTAATTCCTCCTCTCCCTCTAGCTGTGCAAACTATTTTTCCTCATAATTTGTGTCCATCAAGCCAGTGATGGTGCTGATGATCAGACACTGCATGTGCTCTAGTTAGTCTCCAGGGGGCACTGGTGTTCCAAGCTACAGAACAGACTTTATGTGGGGATTCAGTATGTCCCTCCCTATTTGTACTAGTGTTCTCAGTCCATAACATAATGTCACCAAAGCATCTCACCCTCACTCTTCCTCTCACCCAGAAACCAAACCAGACAACTGCTTCATTTAAGCACAGATCTTGAAAATATGGGCAACTTTTCCCCCCTCCCTATCCTCGCTGGACATTCAGTTTCTTCTTCACCTCAGCAAAGAAGGACTCTGTTTGTTACGTGGATTGGAACCCAAGAGCAGACTCAGACGAGGAGTCTGGGATGAAGTAACCAAGGAAGTTAATGAAACACAGGGGGAAGCTCGGGTGAGTTGCAGGAAACCAGGTGCGGAGGCTGGAGCGAGAGGGGTTGGGACAGGTTAGGCAGGTCTGGAGGGGAATCCAAGGGAGTAGTAGAGTGGGGAATCCCGGACAGAGTAGCAGGATGAGGAGACGTGGAACTGGAGACAGTAACCAGAGTCAGAGGGGGCGGAACTGAGAGGAAAACAGCGTCAGGCAAGGAAAACAGGCACAACAGGATAACAGGCCCTAACAGTAACAAACGGCTAGAAACGTAGACTGACTGAGCAGAGATTACGATCTGGCAGCGTGGAAGTGGCAGGACTGAGTATTTGCAGAGGTCTTGATTATGGAACAGGTTGCAGCTGGTGGGGATCTGCTCTGACTCCAGCACACCTGTCTCCGCCCACACAATCACACAGAGAGAGAGAGAGGGAGAGGGTACTGGGGAGTGGCGGCAGGTCAAGGAGACAAAGGATGAGCAGTAGAGGGCATGGCAGGAGCAGATGTAACACTATTTCAGATACTCACTTTCAACAGAGGGGATATCACTCTTCCACACAGTGGTAAATAAAGACAGTTTGTTATTTAGAATGATTTCTTTCTGGTTTTAGAGGGAGAGAAACCAAAAGCCCACCTTGCCTAAAATCGTCAGTCCACATGTCAAGTGTAATTGCGCCATTGTATTTATCCAAGTTCTCTCTCAACTCCTGGACCATCTACGTTGTTGTTGTTGCCTGATGCAGGACTCTAGTGCCAGAGGAGAGAGATTCTCGGACTGAAACATTCACATCTCCATTCATTTACAAAAGCATATTCTAATAGCTCGTTTAGAATACTGACTTCTGTTCAATGGTCCTTGTATCCGAGGTCAAGGGGGTTGATGTTTGGCTGGTTGTGGCTTTAGCAGTGGAATAAAGAACTTCTCTTGACAGGCTCTTGAAATTGAATTTAACAGAAAAATACATGTTTACCAAGGAACCACATCGACACTCAGTTCCGCACCGCATCGCCCCTCAGTTCCGCACCACACCGCCCCTCAGTTCCGCACCACATCGCCCCTCAGCTCCGCACCACATCGCCCCTCAGTTCCGCACCACACCGCCCCTCAGTTCATCACCACATCGCCCCTCAGTTCCGTACCACATCGCCCCTCAGTTCCGCACCACATCGCCCCTCAGTTCCGCACCACACCGCCCCTCAGTTCCGCACCACATCGCCCCTCAGCTCCGCACCACATCGCCCCTCAGTTCCGCACCACACCGCCCCTCAGTTCATCACCACATCGCCCCTCAGCTCCGCACCACACCGCCCCTCAGTTCCGCACCACATCGCCCCTCAGCTCCGCACCACATCGCCCCTCAGTTCCGCACCACATCGGCCCTCAGCTCCGCACCACATCGCCCCTCAGTTCCGCACCACATCGCCCCTCAGCTCCGCACCACATCGCCCCTCAGTTCCGCACCACATCGCCCCTCAGTTCCGCACCACATCGCCCCTCAGTTCCGCACCACACCGCCCCTCAGTTCCGCACCACATCGCCCCTCAGTTCTGCACCACACCGCCCCTCAGTTCCGCACCACATCGCCCCTCAGCTCCGCACCACATCGCCCCTCAGTTCCGCACCACATCGCCCCTCAGTTCCGCACCGCATCGCCCCTCAGTTCCGCACCACACCGCCCCTCAGCTCCGCACCGCATCGCCCCTCAGTTCCGCACCACACTGCCCCTCAGCTCCGCACCGCATCGCCCCTCAGTTCCGCACCACACCGCCCCTCAGCTCCGCACCGCATCGCCCCTCAGTTCCGCACCACACCACCCCTCAGTTCCGCACCGCATCGCCCCTCAGTTCCGCACCACATCGCCCCTCAGTTCATCACCACATCGCCCCTCAGTTCCGCACCACATCGCCCCTCAGTTCTACACCACACCACCCCTCAGTTCCGCACCACATCGCCCCTCAGTTCCACACCACATCGCCCCTCAGTTCATCACCACATCGCCCCTCAGTTCATCACCACATCGCCCCTCAGTTCCGCACCACATCGCCCCTCAGTTCTACACCACACCACCCCTCAGCTCCGTACCACACCGCCCTCAGCTCCGTACCACACCACCCCTCAGCTCCGTACCACACCACCCCTCAGCTCCGCACCGCATCGCCCCTCAGTTCCGCACCACATCGCCCCTCAGTTCCGCACCACATCGCCCCTCAGTTCTACACCACACCACCCCTCAGCTCCGTACCACA
The DNA here is from genome assembly GCF_029448725.1 of Salvelinus fontinalis. NCBI lineage: Eukaryota > Metazoa > Chordata > Actinopteri > Salmoniformes > Salmonidae > Salvelinus > Salvelinus fontinalis. Next base: position 3,278,001 of record NC_074665.1, on the reverse strand, counting down.
TCGCCCCTCAGCTCCGCACCACACCGGCCCTCAGCTCCGTACCACACCACCCCTCAGCTCCGTACCACACCACCCCTCAGCTCCGCACCACACCGGCCCTCAGCTCCGTACCACACCGGCCCTCAGCTCCGTACCACACCACCCCTCAGCTCCGCACCACACCGGCCCTCAGTTCCGCACCACATCGCCCCTCAGTTCCGCACCACACCGCCCCTCAGTTCCGCACCACACCGGCCCTCAGTTCCGCACCACATCGCCCCTCAGTTCCGCACCACACCACCCCTCAGTTCCGCACCACACCGGCCCTCAGTTCCGCACCACATCGCCCCTCAGTTCCGCACCACATCGCCCCTCAGTTCCGCACCACATCGCCCCTCAGTTCATCACCACATCGCCCCTCAGTTCATCACCACATCGCCCCTCAGCTCCGCACCACATCGCCCCTCAGCTCCGCACCACATCGCCCCTCAGCTCCGCACCACATCGCCCCTCAGCTCCGCACCGCATCGCCCCTCAGTTCCGCACCACACCACCCCTCAGCTCCGCACCGCATCGCCCCTCAGTTCCGCACCACATCGCCCCTCAGCTCCGCACCGCATCGCCCCTCAGTTCCGCACCACACCACCCCTCAGCTCCGCACCGCATCGCCCCTCAGTTCCGCACCACATCGCCCCTCAGTTCTACACCACACCACCCCTCAGTTCCGCACCGCATCGCCCCTCAGTTCCGCACCACATCGCCCCTCAGTTCATCACCACATCGCCCCTCAGTTCCGCACCACATCGCCCCTCAGTTCTACACCACACCACCCCTCAGTTCCGCACCACATCGCCCCTCAGTTCCACACCACATCGCCCCTCAGTTCATCACCACATCGCCCCTCAGTTCCGCACCACATCGCCCCTCAGTTCCGCACCACACCGCCCCTCAGCTCCGCACCACATCGCCCCTCAGTTCTACACCACACCACCCCTCAGTTCCGCACCACATCGCCCCTCAGTTCCACACCACATCGCCCCTCAGTTCATCACCACATCGCCCCTCAGCTCCGCACCACATCGCCCCTCAGTTCTACACCACACCACCCCTCAGTTCCGCACCACATCGCCCCTCAGTTCCACACCACATCGCCCCTCAGTTCATCACCACACCACCCCTCAGCTCCGTACCACACCGCCCTCAGCTCCGTACCACACCACCCCTCAGCTCCGTACCACACCACCCCTCAGCTCCGCACCGCATCGCCCCTCAGTTCCGCACCACATCGCCCCTCAGTTCCGCACCACATCGCCCCTCAGTTCTACACCACACCACCCCTCAGCTCCGTACCACATCGCCCCTCAGCTCCGCACCACACCGGCCCTCAGCTCCGTACCACACCACCCCTCAGCTCCGTACCACACCACCCCTCAGCTCCGCACCACACCGGCCCTCAGCTCCGTACCACACCGGCCCTCAGCTCCGTACCACACCACCCCTCAGCTCCGCACCACACCGGCCCTCAGCTCCCCACCACATCGGCCCTCAGTTCCGCACCGCATCGCCCCTCAGTTCCGCACCACACCACCCCTCAGCTCCGCACCACATCGCCCCTCAGTTCCGCACCACACCGCCCCTCAGTTCCGCACCACATCGCCCCTCAGCTCCGCACCACATCGCCCCTCAGTTCCGCACCACACCGCCCCTCAGTTCCGCACCACACCGCCCCTCAGTTCCGCACCACACCGCCCCTCAGTTCCGCACCACATCGCCCCTCAGTTCCGCACCGCATCGCCCCTCAGTTCTACACCACATCGCCCCTCAGTTCCGTACCACACCGCCCCTCAGTTCCGCACCACATCGCCCCTCAGCTCCGTACCACACCGCCCCTCAGCTCCGTACCACACCATGCCTTGGGGAAGAAGCCGAATCTCTGAGGTTGTGCGAACAGATTCATAAGCAATAAACTTTGGAGATAATTAGAATAGTTGAGTTTTCTGAGGAAAAAAGAGGACGTCATTGTTGTACATATAATCTAACAGTAGAATAGAATAGACACGTTGACCTTTTTGGACAAGCTTTTGGAGGCTTTAAATGATGCAGCATCCAGGGAATAAAAGAAAGGTATGTAAATTCACCCAAACACTGAGGTAAACTGACTGACAGAAACAGTAGCAATAGATTGTAGGATTGATTGGGGGTTTATCAATGTTGAAGTTGTTTCTTCTCTATCCCCAGGTCTGTAGTAACAGGCTCAGCGGAGAGGCGGAGGGGAGGAGGGAGAGGAAGGGATGACGGCAGTGAAGAGTGGAGGGGGATGAAAGGGCCTTGAAATCAGGACAGCAACAAAGCCAGAGCAGATAGAGAGGCCAGCCTCTTGAACACTGAGCCATGACAGAGCAGCCATACTCTGGGTTGTTTTGATTCAACTGCCAGCCAGAAGCTTTTTTTCTAAATATTTTAATCTGCTCTTCCCCTCTGCCTTTCCCCACATCTTTGCTACCCTCTCCTAACCCTTTGGACGGCGGTCCAGATGATTTGTGTCCAATTTGTCTTCACTCAAATGTAACACTGCAGCCACTAAAAGGGAGCACTTTACTCTTTTTTGTGTAGTGTCGGTGGTTAGACTCTGGCAGAGGTCTCTCGCCGTCTTTCCCTTTGCTCTGCTCCTCTCTCTCCCTCGCTTTCTCTCTCTTTCCCTCTCTTTCTGTCTCTCTGTCTCTCTTCATTCGTGTGTATCTCTCTCCACCCCCCTCTCTCTCCAATCAGCTTAGTTGCCAGACAGGACTTGAATACAGCCGGGTGGAAGCTCTGTCCTGCCTCTGCCTGCCTTGTTTTTGATAGCTACTGCTAAACCTCTTTTCTCTTGGTTGTTTTGATTCCTCAAACCAAATGGAAAGGGCCATTAAAGGCTGTAAACTTCACACATTAATTAATTAAAATGACATAGAAAATGTCCATGGAATTTTCAACCTCTGAGATCCCTATGTTAAGGAATGTTGTGCTTTTGGTTTGTAATAATGTTATGTCCTTGTCACCAAGGACTGTCTGCCCTTCCTCTTCAAATCAATCAGTATCAAACACAACCTAAATTGGTCCTTCGAGCTGGATAGGAATACCAATCAAGAGCGAAGATGATCACATGAACAACCTACAGTATGTTCAGGTAGGAGTTGGTCCTGGTAATGTGCGTGTCAGACCTGGGCAGAAAATTGTTGTATTTTGTAGTTTATTTGAAAATACCAACTTTTAAAATACTCTAGGTAGTTCATAAAGAGTTTCAAGTAAAAGGCCCTGACCTTAGAGAGCCTTTTTATTTCTCTGTTTGCTTAGGTCAGGGTGTGATTTGGATGGGCATTCTAGTTTTCTATTTCTATGTTTTGGCCGGGAATGGTTCCCAATCAGAGGCAGCTGTCTATCGTTGTCTCTGATTGGGAATCACACTTAGGCAGCCTGTTTTCCACCCTAGTTTGTGGGATCTTGTCTTTGTATAGTTGCTGTTTAGCGCTACAGAGCTTTACATTCGTTTTGTATTTTGGTGTCATTTTAAATAAAAGTAAAATGTACGCCTACCACGCTGCACCTTGGTCTTCATCCAACGACGGACGTAACAACTATTTTCTTAGATATTCAAATACAGATCTCAGAAAAACAAATAATATTTGAAGGTATTTTGAATCCCTCTCAGAAAACCAAATGATGTTTAAAGGTATAAGATTTTTTTTTTTTAATACATTTAAATTCTTTTGATGGCTGCCGAATATTTTATGAAGAACCCAAAAAAACTACAACAGTTATTTGAGATATATAAATATAGGATCTAAATATAGGATCATCAGGTTTGGAGGGCTCTTAGATATGAATCGTAATATAGCCTAGAATTAAATACACCAGGGACACGGAAGAGCTAGACTTCTTTTGCAGCTTCAAAATGACTAACACATATATTTTCATAATGAGTGACATCGGGTAAGACCGTAACACTTGACATTAAGTTATTATTTGTTTTATTCTGTTTAACCTTTATTTAAACAGGGCAAGATAGAAATCGGCCTATAACAGTTAGGATCAGCTTGATCTCCCCTCCTTTACATAAAGGACAAACCGCGACTGCCTTCCAAGCAATGGGAACCTCCCCAGAGAGGAGAGACAGGTTGAAAAAGGTCAGAGATAGGCTTGGTGATGACAAGGGCAAGTTTAAGGAGCTCCTTTAGTACCTCAGACTCAGTGACCACCTGCAGGGATAAACTACCCATGCTAGATTACGGAGCTGTAAATTATAGATTGGCAGGTAAGGGTGCTCTCGAGCGGCTAGATGTTCTTTATCATTCGGCCATCAGATTTGCCACCAATGCTCCTTATAGGACACATCACTGCACTCTATACTCCTCTGTAAACTGGTCATCTCTGTATTTATAAATTATAAAACCCTCTTAGGCCTCACTCACCCCTATCTGAGATGTCTACTGCAGCCCTCATCCTCCACTCATTCTGCCAGTCACATTCTGTTAAAGGTCCCCAAAGCACACACATCCCTGGGTCCGTCCTCTTTTCAGTTTGCTGTAGCTAGCGACTGGAACGAGCTGCAACAAACCACTCAAACTGGACAGTTTTATCTCAATCTCTTCATTCAAAGACTCAATCATGGACACTCTGACTGAGAGTTGTGGCTGCTTCACGTGATGTATTGTTGTCTCTACATTATTGCCCTTTGTGCTGTTGTCTGTGCCCAATAATGTTTGTACCATCTTTGTGTTGCTACCGTGTTGTTGTCATGTTTCTACCATGCTGTGTTGTCATGTGTTGCTGCCATGCTATGTTGTTGTCTAGGTTTCTCTTTATGTAGTGTTGTGGTGTCTCTCTTGTCGCGATGTGTGTCTTGTCCTACATTTTATTTTTAATCCCAGCCCCCGTCCCCGCAGGAGGCCTTTTGCTTCTTGGTAAATCAGAATTCGTTTTTAATTGACTTGCCTAGTTATCAAAAGGGTTGGAAAAACTGACTGGCTTTCTTGATGTCTATTGTATTCTCTCTGGTATGCAATCTGGTTTCCCCTCAGGTTATGGATGTGTCACTGCAACCTTAAAGGTCCTAAATGATATCCCCATTGCCCTTGATTCTAATTAATGCTATGCTATTTTTTTATTGACTTGGCAAAAGCTTTTGATACGGTAGACCATTCCATTCTTGTGGGCCGGCTAAGGAGTAGTGGTGTCTCTGAGGGGTCTTTGGCCTGGTTTGCTAACTACCTCTCTCAAATAGCGCAGTGTATAAAGTCACAACATCTGCGGTCTCAGCCACTGCCTGTCACCAAGGGAGTACCCCAAGGCTCGATCCTAGGCCCTATACTCTTCTCAATTTACATCACCAACATAGCTCAGGCAGTAGGAAGCTCTCTCATCCATTTATATGCAGATGATACAGTCTTATACTCAGCTGGCCCCTCCCCGGATTTTGTGTTAAATGCTCTACAACAAAGCTTTCTTAGTGTCCAACAAGCTTTCTTTGCCTTTAACCTTGTTCTGAACACCTCCAAAACAAAGGCCATGTGGTTCGATAAGAAGAATGCTCCTTTCCCCACAGGTGTGATTACTACCTCTGAGGGTTTAGAGCTTGAGGTAGTCACCTTATACAAGTACTTGGGAGTATGGCTAGACGGTACACTGTCCTTCTCTCAGCACATATCAAAGCTGCAGGCTAAGGTTAAATCTAGACTTGATTTCCTCTATCGTAAGGTTGAATCCAGACTTGTTTTCATCTATCGTAAGGTTAAATCTAGACTTAGTTTCATCTATCGTAAGGTTAAATCTAGACTTAGTTTCCTCTATCGTAAGGGTAAATCTAGACTTAGTTTCATCTATCGTAAGGTTTAATCTAGACTTAGTTTCCTCTATCGTAAGGTTGAATCTAGACTTAGTTTCCTCTATCGTAAGGTTGAATCTAGACTTAGTTTCCTCTATCGTAAGGTTAAATCTAGACTTAGTTTCCTCTATCGTAAGGTTGAATCTAGACTTAGTTTCCTCTATCGTAAGGTTGAATCTAGACTTAGTTTCCTCTATCGTAAGGTTGAATCTAGACTTAGTTTCCTCTATCGTAAGGTTGAATCTAGACTTAGTTTCCTCTATCGTAAGGTTAAATCTAGTTTCCTCTATCGTAAGGTTGAATCCAGACTTAGTTTCCTCTATCGTAAGGTTGAATCTAGACTTGTTTTCATCTATCGTAAGGTTGAATCTAGACTTAGTTTCCTCTATCGTGAGGTTGAATCTAGTTTCCTCTATCGTAAGGTTGAATCTAGACTTAGTTTCCTCTATCGTAAGGTTGAATCTAGACGTACGGTGTGTGGGTAGAGTCCAGTCAGTGTGTGGGTAGAGTCCAGTGAGTGTGTGGGTAGAGTTCAGTCAGTGTGGGTAGAGTCCAGTCAGTGTGTGGGTAGAGTCCAGTGAGTGTGTGGGTGGAGTCCAGTCAGTGTGTGGGTAGAGTCCAGTCAGTGTGGGTAGAGTCCAGTCAGTGTGTGTGTAGAGTCCAGTCAGTGTGTGGGTAGAGTCCAGTCAGTGTGTGGGTAGAGTCCAGTCAGTGTGTGGGTAGAGTCCAGTCAGTGTGTGGGTGGAGTCCAGTCAGTGTGTTGGTAGAGTCCAGTCAGTGTGTTGGTAGAGTCCAGTCAGTGTGGGTAGAGTCCAGTCAGTGTGTGTGTAGAGTCCAGTCAGTGTGTGGGTAGAGTCCAGTCAGCGTGTGGGTAGAGTCCAGTCAGTGTGTGGGTAGAGTCCAGTCAGTGTGTGGGTAGAGTCCAGTCAGTGTGTGGGTAGAGTCCAGTCAGTGTGTGGGTAGAGTCCAGTCAGTGTGTGGGTAGAGTCTAGTCAGTGTGTGGGTAGAGTCCAGTCAGTATGTAGGTAGAGTCCAGTCAGTGTGTGGGTAGAGTCCAGTCAGTGTGTGGGTAGAGTCCAGTCAGTGTGTGGGTAGAGTCCAGTCAGTGTGTGGGTAGAGTCCAGTCAGTGTGTGGGTAGAGTCCAGTCAGTGTGTGGGTAGAGTCCAGTAAGTGTGTAGGTAGAGTCCAGTCAGTGTGTGGGTAGAGTCCAGTCAGTGTGTGGGTAGAGTCCAGTCAGTGTGTGGGTAGAGTCCAGTCAGTGTGTGTGTAGAGTCCAGTCAGTGTGTGGGTAGAGTCCAGTCAGTGTGTGGGTAGAGTCCAGTCAGTGTGTGGGTAGAGTCCAGTCAGTGTGTGGGTGGAGTCCAGTCAGTGTGTAGGTAGAGTCCAGTCAGTGTGTGGGTAGAGTCCAGTCAGTGTGTGGGTAGAGTCCAGTCAGTGTGTAGGTAGAGTCCAGTCAGTGTGTGGGTAGAGTCCAGTCAGTGTGTGGGTAGAGTCCAGTCAGTGTGTGGGTAGAGTCCAGTCAGTGTGTGTGTAGAGTCCAGTCAGTGTGTAGGTAGAGTCCAGTCAGTGTGTGGGTAGAGTCCAGTCAGTGTTTGGGTAGAGTCCAGTCAGTGTGTGGGTAGAGTCCAGTGAGTGTGTGGGTAGAGTCCAGTCAGTGTGTGGGTAGAGTCCAGTCAGTGTGTAGGTAGAGTCCAGTCAGTGTGTGGGTAGAGTCCAGTCAGTGTGTGGGTAGAGTCCAGTCAGTGTGTGGGTAGAGTCCAGTGAGTGTGTGGGTAGAGTCCAGTCAGTGTGTGGGTAGAGTCTAGTGAGTGTGTGGGTAGAGTCCAGTCAGTGTGTGGGTAGAGTCCAGTCAGTGTGTGGGTAGAGTCCAGTCAGTGTGTGGGTAGAGTCCAGTCAGTGTGTGGGTAGAGTCTAGTCAGTGTGTGGGTAGAGTCTAGTCAGTGTGTGGGTAGAGTCCAGTGAGTGTGTGGGTAGAGTCCAGTCAGTGTGTGGGTAGAGTCTAGTGAGTGCGTGGGTAGAGTCCAGTCAGTGTGTGGGTAGAGTCCAGTCAGTGTGTAGGTAGAGTCCAGTCAGTGTGTGGGTAGAGTCCAGTCAGTGTGTAGGTAGAGTCCAGTCAGTGTGTGGGTAGAGTCCAGTCAGTGTGTGGGTAGAGTCCAGTCAGTGTGTGGGTAGAGTCCAGTCAGTGTGGGTAGAGTCCAGTCAGTGTGTAGGTAGAGTCCAGTCAGTTTGTGGGTAGAGTCCAGTCAGTGTGTGGGTAGAGTCCAGTCAGTGTGGGTAGAGTCCAGTCAGTGTGTGGGTAGAGTCCAGGCAGTGTGGGTAGAGTCCAGTCAGTGTGTTGGTAGAGTCCAGTCAGTGTATGGGTAGAGTCCAGTCAGTGTGTTGGTAGAGTCCAGTCAGTGTATGGGTAGAGTCCAGTCAGTGTGTTGGTAGAGTCCAGTCAGTGTGTGGGTAGAGTCCAGTCAGTGTGTGGGTAGAGTCCAGTCAGTGTGTGGGTAGAGTCCAGTCAGTGTGTGGGTAGAGTCCAGTCAGTGTGTGGGTAGAGTCCAGTCAGCGTGTGGGTAGAGTCCAGTCAGTGTGTGGGTAGAGTCCAGTCAGCGTGTGGGTAGAGTCCAGTCAGTGTGTGGGTAGAGTCCAGTCAGTGTGGGTAGAGTCCAGTCAGTGTGTGGGTAGAGTCCAGTCAGTGTGTGGGTACAGTCCAGTCAGTGTGTGGGTAGAGTCCAGTCAGTGTGAGGGTAGAGTCCAGTCAGTGTGTGGGTAGAGTCCAGTGAGTGTGTGGGTAGAGTCCAGTCAGTGTGTGGGTAGAGTCCAGTCAGTGTGTGGGTAGAGTCCAGTCAGTGTGTAGATAGAGTCCAGTCAGTGTGTGGGTAGAGTCCAGTCAGTGTGTGGGTAGAGTCCAGTCAGTGTGGGTAGAGTCCAGTCAGTGTGTGGGTAGAGTCCAGTCAGTGTGTGGGTAGAGTCCAGTCAGTGTGTGGGTAGAGTCCAGTCAGTGTGTGGGTAGAGTCCAGTCAGTGTGTAGATAGAGTCCAGTCAGTGTGTGGGTAGAGTCCAGTCAGTGTGTGGGTAGAGTCCAGTCAGTGTGGGTAGAGTCCAGTCAGTGTGTGGGTAGAGTCCAGTCAGTGTGTGGGTAGAGTCCAGTCAGTGTGTGGGTAGAGTCCAGTCAGTGTGTGGGTAGAGTCCAGTCAGTGTGTGGGTAGAGTCCAGTCAGTGTGTGGGTAGAGTCCAGTGAGTGTGTGGGTAGAGTCCAGTCAGTGTGTGGGTAGAGTCCACTGAGTGTGGGTAGAGTCCAGTCAGTGTGTGGGTAGAGTCCAGTCAGTGTGGGTAGAGTCCAGTCAGTGTGTGGGTAGAGTCCAGTCAGTGTGGGTAGAGTCCAGTCAGTGTGTGGGTAGAGTCCAGTGTGTGGGTAGAGTCCAGTCAGTGTGTGGGTAGAGTCCAGTCAGTGTGTGGGTAGAGTCCAGTCAGTGTGTGAGTAGAGTCCAGTCAGTGTGTGGGTAGAGTCCAGTCAGTTTGAGGGTAGAGTCCAGTCAGTATGTGAGTAGAGTCCAGTCAGTGTGTGAGTAGAGTCCAGTCAGTGTGTGGGTAGAGTCCAGTCAGTGTGTAGGTAGAGTCCAGTCAGTGTGTGGGTAGAGTCCAGTCAGTGTGTGGGTAGAGTCCAGTCAGTGTGTGGGTAGAGTCCAGTCAGTTTGTGGGTAGAGTCCAGTCAGTGTGTGGGTAGAGTCCAGTCAGTGTGTGGGTAGAGTCCAGTCAGTGTGTGGGTAGAGTCCAGTCAGTGTGTGGGTAGAGTCCAGTCAGTGTGTGGGTAGAGTCCAGTCAGTGTGTGGGTAGAGTCCAGTCAGTGTGTGGGTAGAGTCCACTGAGTGTGGGTAGAGTCCAGTCAGTGTGTGGGTAGAGTCCAGTCAGTGTGGGTAGAGTCCAGTCAGTGTGTGGGTAGAGTCCAGTCAGTGTGGGTAGAGTCCAGTCAGTGTGTTGGGTAGAGTCCAGTCAGTGTGTAGGTAGAGTCCAGTCAGTGTGTTGGTAGAGTCCAGTCAGTGTGTGGGTAGAGTCCAGTCAGTGTGTGAGTAGAGTCCAGTCAGTGTGTGGGTAGAGTCCAGTCAGTGTGTGAGTAGAGTCCAGTCAGTGTGTTGGTAGAGTCCAGTCAGTGTGTGGGTAGAGTCCAGTCAGTGTGTGGGTAGAGTCCAGTCAGTGTGTGGGTAGAGTCTAGTCAGTGTGTGGGTAGAGTCCAGTGAGTGTGTGGGTAGAGTCCAGTCAGTGTGTGGGTAGAGTCTAGTGAGTGTGTAGGTAGAGTCCAGTCAGTGTGTAGGTAGAGTCCAGTCAGTGTGTAGGTAGTGTCCAGTCAGTGTGTGGGTAGAGTCCAGTCAGTGTGTAGGTAGAGTCCAGTCAGTGTGTGGGTAGAGTCCAGTCAGTGTGTGGGTAGAGTCCAGTCAGTGTGTGGGTAGAGTCCAGTCAGTGTGTAGGTAGAGTCCAGTCAGTGTGTAGGTAGAGTCCAGTCAGTGTGTGGGTAGAGTCCAGTCAGTGTGTGGGTAGAGTCCAGTCAGTGTGGGTAGAGTCCAGTCAGTGTATGGGTAGAGTCCAGTCAGTGTGGGTAGAGTCCAGTCAGTGTGTTGGTAGAGTCCAGTCAGTGTATGGGTAGAGTCCAGTCAGTGTGTTGGTAGAGTCCAGTCAGTGTATGGGTAGAGTCCAGTCAGTGTGTTGGTAGAGTCCAGTCAGTGTGTGGGTAGAGTCCAGTCAGTGTGTGGGTAGAGTCCAGTCAGTGTGTGGGTAGAGTCCAGTCAGTGTGTGGGTAGAGTCCAGTCAGTGTGTGGGTAGAGTCCAGTCAGTGTGTGGGTAGAGTCCAGTCAGTGTGTGGGTAGAGTCCAGTCAGCGTGTGGGTAGAGTCCAGTCAGTGTGTGGGTAGAGTCCAGTCAGTGTGGGTAGAGTCCAGTCAGTGTGTGGGTAGAGTCCAGTCAGTGTGTGGGTAGAGTCCAGTCAGTGTGTGGGTAGAGTCCAGTCAGTGTGAGGGTAGAGTCCAGTCAGTGTGTGGGTAGAGTCCAGTGAGTGTGTGGGTAGAGTCCAGTCAGTGTGTGGGTAGAGTCCAGTCAGTGTGTGGGTAGAGTCCAGTCAGTGTGTGGGTAGAGTCCAGTCAGTGTGTGGGTAGAGTCCAGTGAGTGTGTGGGTAGAGTCCAGTCAGTGTGTGGGTAGAGTCCACTGAGTGTGGGTAGAGTCCAGTCAGTGTGTGGGTAGAGTCCAGTCAGTGTGGGTAGAGTCCAGTCAGTGTGTGGGTAGAGTCCAGTCAGTGTGGGGGTAGAGTCCAGTCAGTGTGTGGGTAGAGTCCAGTGTGTGGGTAGAGTCCAGTCAGTGTGTGGGTAGAGTCCAGTCAGTGTGTGGGTAGAGTCCAGTCAGTGTGTGAGTAGAGTCCAGTCAGTGTGTGGGTAGAGTCCAGTCAGTGTGTTGGTAGAGTCCAGTCAGTGTGTGAGTAGAGTCCAGTCAGTGTGTGGGTAGAGTCCAGTCAGTGTGTAGGTAGAGTCCAGTCAGTGTATGGGTAGAGTCCAGTCAGTGTGTTGGTAGAGTCCAGTCAGTGTATGGGTAGAGTCCAGTCAGTGTGTTGGTAGAGTCCAGTCAGTGTGTGGGTAGAGTCCAGTCAGTGTGTGGGTAGAGTCCAGTCAGTGTGTGGGTAGAGTCCAGTCAGTGTGTGGGTAGAGTCCAGTCAGTGTGTGGGTAGAGTCCAGTCAGTGTGTGGGTAGAGTCCAGTCAGTGTGTGGGTAGAGTCCAGTCAGCGTGTGGGTAGAGTCCAGTCAGTGTGTGGGTAGAGTCCAGTCAGTGTGGGTAGAGTCCAGTCAGTGTGTGGGTAGAGTCCAGTCAGTGTGTGGGTAGAGTCCAGTCAGTGTGTGGGTAGAGTCCAGTCAGTGTGAGGGTAGAGTCCAGTCAGTGTGTGGGTAGAGTCCAGTGAGTGTGTGGGTAGAGTCCAGTCAGTGTGTGGGTAGAGTCCAGTCAGTGTGTGGGTAGAGTCCAGTCAGTGTGTAGATAGAGTCCAGTCAGTGTGTGGGTAGAGTCCAGTCAGTGTGTGGGTAGAGTCCAGTCAGTGTGGGTAGAGTCCAGTCAGTGTGTGGGTAGAGTCCAGTCAGTGTGTGGGTAGAGTCCAGTCAGTGTGTGGGTAGAGTCCAGTCAGTGTGTGGGTAGAGTCCAGTCAGTGTGTAGATAGAGTCCAGTCAGTGTGTGGGTAGAGTCCAGTCAGTGTGTGGGTAGAGTCCAGTCAGTGTGGGTAGAGTCCAGTCAGTGTGTGGGTAGAGTCCAGTCAGTGTGTGGGTAGAGTCCAGTCAGTGTGTGGGTAGAGTCCAGTCAGTGTGTGGGTAGAGTCCAGTCAGTGTGTGGGTAGAGTCCAGTCAGTGTGTGGGTAGAGTCCAGTAAGTGTGTGGGTAGAGTCCAGTCAGTGTGTGGGTAGAGTCCACTGAGTGTGGGTAGAGTCCAGTCAGTGTGTGGGTAGAGTCCAGTCAGTGTGGGTAGAGTCCAGTCAGTGTGTGGGTAGAGTCCAGTCAGTGTGGGTAGAGTCCAGTCAGTGTGTGGGTAGAGTCCAGTGTGTGGGTAGAGTCCAGTCAGTGTGTGGGTAGAGTCCAGTCAGTGTGTGGGTAGAGTCCAGTCAGTGTGTGAGTAGAGTCCAGTCAGTGTGTGGGTAGAGTCCAGTCAGTGTGTTGGTAGAGTCCAGTCAGTGTGTGAGTAGAGTCCAGTCAGTGTGTGGGTAGAGTCCAGTCAGTGTGTAGGTAGAGTCCAGTCAGTGTGTGGGTAGAGTCCAGTCAGTGTTTGGGTAGAGTCCAGTCAGTGTGTGGGTAGAGTCCAGTCAGTGTGTGGGTAGAGTCCAGTCAGTGTGTGGGTAGAGTCCAGTCAGTGTGTGGGTAGAGTCCAGTCAGTGTGTGGGTAGAGTCCAGTCAGTGTGTGGGTAGAGTCCAGTCAGTGTGTGGGTAGAGTCCAGTCAGTGTGTGGGTAGAGTCCAGTCTGTGTGTGGGTAGAGTCCAGTCAGTGTGTGGGTAGAGTCCAGTCAGTGTGTGGGTAGAGTCCAGTCAGTGTGTGGGTAGAGTCCACTGAGTGTGGGTAGAGTCCAGTCAGTGTGTGGGTAGAGTCCAGTCAGTGTGGGTAGAGTCCAGTCAGTGTGTGGGTAGAGTCCAGTCAGTGTGGGTAGAGTCCAGTCAGTGTGTGGGTAGAGTCCAGTGTGTGGGTAGAGTCCAGTCAGTGTGTGGGTAGAGTCCAGTCAGTGTGTGGGTAGAGTCCAGTCAGTGTGTGGGTAGAGTCCAGTCAGTGTGGGTAGAGTCCAGTCAGTGTGTGGGTAGAGTCCAGTCAGTGTGTGGGTAGAGTCCAGTCAGTGTGTGGGTAGAGTCCAGTCAGTGTGAGGGTAGAGTCCAGTCAGTGTGTGGGTAGAGTCCAGTGAGTGTGTGGGTAGAGTCCAGTCAGTGTGTGGGTAGAGTCCAGTCAGTGTGTGGGTAGAGTCCAGTCAGTGTGTAGATAGAGTCCAGTCAGTGTGTGGGTAGAGTCCAGTCAGTGTGTGGGTAGAGTCCAGTCAGTGTGGGTAGAGTCCAGTCAGTGTGTGGGTAGAGTCCAGTCAGTGTGTGGGTAGAGTCCAGTCAGTGTGTGGGTAGAGTCCAGTCAGTGTGTGGGTAGAGTCCAGTCAGTGTGTAGATAGAGTCCAGTCAGTGTGTGGGTAGAGTCCAGTCAGTGTGTGGGTAGAGTCCAGTCAGTGTGGGTAGAGTCCAGTCAGTGTGTGGGTAGAGTCCAGTCAGTGTGTGGGTAGAGTCCAGTCAGTGTGTGGGTAGAGTCCAGTCAGTGTGTGGGTAGAGTCCAGTCAGTGTGTGGGTAGAGTCCAGTCAGTGTGTGGGTAGAGTCCAGTAAGTGTGTGGGTAGAGTCCAGTCAGTGTGTGGGTAGAGTCCACTGAGTGTGGGTAGAGTCCAGTCAGTGTGTGGGTAGAGTCCAGTCAGTGTGGGTAGAGTCCAGTCAGTGTGTGGGTAGAGTCCAGTCAGTGTGGGTAGAGTCCAGTCAGTGTGTGGGTAGAGTCCAGTGTGTGGGTAGAGTCCAGTCAGTGTGTGGGTAGAGTCCAGTCAGTGTGTGGGTAGAGTCCAGTCAGTGTGTGAGTAGAGTCCAGTCAGTGTGTGGGTAGAGTCCAGTCAGTGTGTTGGTAGAGTCCAGTCAGTGTGTGAGTAGAGTCCAGTCAGTGTGTGGGTAGAGTCCAGTCAGTGTGTAGGTAGAGTCCAGTCAGTGTGTGGGTAGAGTCCAGTCAGTGTTTGGGTAGAGTCCAGTCAGTGTGTGGGTAGAGTCCAGTCAGTGTGTGGGTAGAGTCCAGTCAGTGTGTGGGTAGAGTCCAGTCAGTGTGTGGGTAGAGTCCAGTCAGTGTGTGGGTAGAGTCCAGTCAGTGTGTGGGTAGAGTCCAGTCAGTGTGTGGGTAGAGTCCAGTCAGTGTGTGGGTAGAGTCCAGTCTGTGTGTGGGTAGAGTCCAGTCAGTGTGTGGGTAGAGTCCAGTCAGTGTGTGGGTAGAGTCCAGTCAGTGTGTGGGTAGAGTCCACTGAGTGTGGGTAGAGTCCAGTCAGTGTGTGGGTAGAGTCCAGTCAGTGTGGGTAGAGTCCAGTCAGTGTGTGGGTAGAGTCCAGTCAGTGTGGGTAGAGTCCAGTCAGTGTGTGGGTAGAGTCCAGTGTGTGGGTAGAGTCCAGTCAGTGTGTGGGTAGAGTCCAGTCAGTGTGTGGGTAGAGTCCAGTCAGTGTGTGAGTAGAGTCCAGTCAGTGTGTGAGTAGAGTCCAGTCAGTGTGTGGGTAGAGTCCAGTCAGTGTGTGGGTAGAGTCCAGTCAGTGTGTGGGTAGAGTCCAGTCAGTGTGTGGGTAGAGTCCAGTCAGTGTGTGGGTAGAGTCCAGTCAGTGTGTGGGTAGAGTCCAGTCAGTGTGTGGGTAGAGTCCAGTCAGTGTGTGGGTAGAGTCCAGTCAGTGTGTGGGTAGAGTCCAGTCAGTGTGTGGGTAGAGTCCAGTCAGTGTGTGGGTAGAGTCCAGTCAGTGTGTGGGTAGAGTCCAGTCAGTGTGTGGGTAGAGTCCACTGAGTGTGGGTAGAGTCCAGTCAGTGTGTGGGTAGAGTCCAGTCAGTGTGGGTAGAGTCCAGTCAGTGTGTGGGTAGAGTCCAGTCAGTGTGGGTAGAGTCCAGTCAGTGTGTGGGTAGAGTCCAGTGTGTGGGTAGAGTCCAGTCAGTGTGTGGGTAGAGTCCAGTCAGTGTGTGGGTAGAGTCCAGTCAGTGTGTGAGTAGAGTCCAGTCAGTGTGTGGGTAGAGTCCAGTCAGTGTGAGGGTAGAGTCCAGTCAGTGTGTGAGTAGAGTCCAGTCAGTGTGTGAGTAGAGTCCAGTCAGTGTGTGGGTAGAGTCCAGTCAGTGTGTAGGTAGAGTCCAGTCAGTGTGTGGGTAGAGTCCAGTCAGTGTGTGGGTAGAGTCCAGTCAGTGTGTGGGTAGAGTCCAGTCAGTGTGGGTAGAGTCCAGTCAGTGTGTGGGTAGAGTCCAGTCAGTGTGTAGGTAGAGTCCAGTCAGTGTGTGGGTAGAGTCCAGTCAGTGTGTGGGTAGAGTCCAGTCAGTGTGTGGGTAGAGTCCAGTCAGTGTGTAGGTAGAGTCCAGTCAGTGTGTGGGTAGAGTCCAGTCAGTGTGTGGGTAGAGTCCAGTCAGTGTGTGGGTAGAGTCCAGTCAGTGTGTTGGTAGAGTCCAGTCAGTGTGTAGGTAGAGTCCAGTCAGTGTGTGGGTAGAGTCCAGTCAGTGTGTGGGTAGAGTCCAGTCAGTGTGTGGGTAGAGTCCAGTCAGTGTTTAGGTAGAGTCCAGTCAGTGTGTGGGTAGAGTCCAGTCAGTGTGTAGGTAGAGTCCAGTCAGTGTGTGGGTAGAGTCCAGTCAGTGTGTGGGTAGAGTCCAGTCAGTGTGTGGGTAGAGTCCAGTCAGTGTGTGGGTAGAGTCCAGTCAGTGTGTTGGTAGAGTCCAGTCAGTGTGTGGGTAGAGTCCAGTCAGTGTGTGGGTAGAGTCCAGTCAGTGTGTGGGTAGAGTCCAGTCAGTGTGCATAGAGTCAGTGCAGGTTGTCAGGGTAGCCATTTGATGAACTGTTCAGCAGTCTTATGGCTTAGGGGTGGAAGCTTTTCAGGAGCCTTTTGGTCCCAGACTTGGCGCTCTGGTATCGCTTGCCATGCGGTATCAGTGAGAACGGTCTACGGCTTGTGTGGCTGGGGTCTTTTACAATTTTACGAGCCTTCCTCTGACACCGCCTGGTATAGAGGTCCTGGATGGCAGTGAGCTTGGTCCCAGTCATGTACTGGGCTTTCAGTGCCATCCTCTGTAGCGCCTTGTGGTCGGATGCCAAGCAGTTGCCACACCAGGCGGTGATGCAGCCAGTCAAGAAGCTCTCAATGGTGCAGCTGTAGAACATTTTTAAAATCTGAGGGCCCATGCCAAATCTTTTCAGCCTCCTGAGAGGGAAGAGGCGCTGTCGTGCATTTTTCAGTCAGTGTGTGGGTAGAGTCCAGTCAGTGTGTTGGTAGAGTCCAGTCAGTGTGTGGGTAGAGTCCAGTCAGTGTGTGGGTAGAGTCCAGTCAGTGTGTGGGTAGAGTCCAGTCAGTATGTGGGTAGAGTCCAGTCAGTGTGTGGGTAGAGTCCAGTCAGTGTGGGTAGAGTCCAGTCAGTATGTGGGTAGAGTCCAGTCAGTGTGGGTAGAGTCCAGTCAGTGTGTGGGTAGAGTCCAGTCAGTGTGTGGGTAGAGTCCAGTCAGTGTGTGGGTAGAGTCCAGTCAGTGTGTGGGTAGAGTCCAGTCAGTATGTGGGTAGAGTCCAGTCAGTGTGTGGGTAGAGTCCAGTCAGTGTGTGGGTAGAGTCCAGTCAGTGTGTGGGTAGAGTCCAGTCAGTGTGTGGGTAGAGTCCAGTCAGTGTGGGTAGAGTCCAGTCAGTATGTGGGTAGAGTCCAGTCAGTGTGGGTAGAGTCCAGTCAGTGTGTGGGTAGAGTCCAGTCAGTGTGTGGGTAGAGTCCAGTCAGTGTGTGGGTAGAGTCCAGTCAGTGTGTGGGTAGAGTCCAGTCAGTATGTGGGTAGAGTCCAGTCAGTGTGTGGGTAGAGTCCAGTCAGTGTGTGGGTAGAGTCCAGTCAGTGTGTGGGTAGAGTCCAGTCAGTGTGTGGGTAGAGTCCAGTCAGTGTGTGGGTAGAGTCCAGTCAGTGTGTGGGTAGAGTCCAGTCAGTGTGTGGGTAGAGTCCAGTCAGTGTGTGGGTAGAGTCCAGTCAGTGTATGGGTAGAGTCCAGTCAGTGTGTGGGTAGAGTCCAGTCAGTGTGTGGGTAGAGTCCAGTCAGCGTGTGGGTAGAGTCCAGTCAGTGTGGGTAGAGTCCAGTCAGTATGTGGGTAGAGTCCAGTCAGTGTGGGTAGAGTCCAGTCAGTGTGTGGGTAGAGTCCAGTCAGTATGTGGGTAGAGTCCAGTCAGTGTGTGGGTAGAGTCCAGTCAGTGTGTGGGTAGAGTCCAGTCAGTGTGTGGGTAGAGTCCAGTCAGTGTATGGGTAGAGTCCAGTCAGTGTGTGGGTAGAGTCCAGTCAGTGTGTGGGTAGAGTCCAGTCAGCGTGTGGGTAGAGTCCAGTCAGTGTGGGTAGAGTCCAGTCAGTATGTGGGTAGAGTCCAGTCAGTGTGGGTAGAGTCCAGTCAGTGTGTGGGTAGAGTCCAGTCAGTATGTGGGTAGAGTCCAGTCAGTGTATGGGTAGAGTCCAGTCAGTGTGTGGGTAGAGTCCAGTCAGTGTGTGGGTAGAGTCCAGTCAGCGTGTGGGTAGAGTCCAGTCAGTGTGGGTAGAGTCCAGTCAGTGTGTGTGTAGAGTCCAGTCAGTGTGTGGGTAGAGTCCAGTCAGCGTGTGGGTAGAGTCCAGTCAGTGTGTGGGTAGAGTCCAGTCAGTGTGTGGGTAGAGTCCAGTGTGTGGGTAGAGTCCAGTCAGTGTGTGGGTAGAGTCCAGTCAGTGTGTGGGTAGAGTCCAGTCAGTGTGTGGGTAGAGTCCAGTCAGTGTGTGGGTAGAGTCCAGTCAGTGTGTAGGTAGAGTCCAGTCAGTGTGTGGGTAGAGTCCAGTCAGTGTGTGGGTAGAGTCCAGTCAGTGTGTGGGTAGAGTCCAGTCAGTGTGTGGGTAGAGTCCAGTCAGTGTGTTGGTAGAGTCCAGTCAGTGTGTGGGTAGAGTCCAGTCAGTGTGTGGGTAGAGTCCAGTCAGTGTGTGGGTAGAGTCCAGTCAGTGTGTAGGTAGAGTCCAGTCAGTGTCTGGGTAGAGTCCAGTCAGTGTGCATAGAGTCAGTGCAGGTTGTCAGGGTAGCCATTTGATGAACTGTTCAGCAGTCTTATGGCTTAGGGGTGGAAGCTTTTCAGGAGCCTTTTGGTCCCAGACTTGGCGCTCTGGTATCGCTTGCCATGCGGTATCAGTGAGAACGGTCTACGGCTTGTGTGGCTGGGGTCTTTTACAATTTTACGAGCCTTCCTCTGACACCGCCTGGTATAGAGGTCCTGGATGGCAGTGAGCTTGGTCCCAGTCATGTACTGGGCTTTCTGTGCCATCCTCTGTAGCGCCTTGTGGTCGGATGCCAAGCAGTTGCCACACCAGGCGGTGATGCAGCCAGTCAAGAAGCTCTCAATGGTGCAGCTGTAGAACATTTTGAGAACCTGAGGGCCCCGCGCCAAATCTTTTCAGCCTCCTGAGAGGGAAGAGGCGCTGTCGTGCATTTTTCACGACTGTGACGGTGTGTTTGGACCATGTTATTTCCTTAATGTTGTGGACACAGAGGAACCGTTCAACCCGCTCCACTACAGCACCGTCAATGTGGATGGGGCCGTGCTTCGGCCCTCCGTTTCCTGTAGTCCAGGATCAGCTCCTCTGTCTTGCTGACGTTGAGGGAGAGGTTGTAGTCCTGGCACCACACTGCCAGGTCTCTGACCTCCTCCCTATCTCATCGTCGTTGGTGATCGTCGTTGGTGATTTTATCTATGGATAAGTCATGGTTATCTTCAGAGAGAAGCAGCAGAGGCTGTAGCCCCAAGGAACAAGTGCAGCACCATAGGAGCACCATAGGAGCACCATAGGAGCACCATAGGAGCACCATATCCAAAACGGCTACATTTACACGCTCTGTCTGCAGGCTCTAACATCCACTCTGGCCAATTAAAAGAAAAGCCTGTCGGAACGTTCCACACTGCCCTGCTGAACACGCCCCCCAGGTCAATTCATAACAGTGTTTCTGTTTGTGTCCATCAAGTCAGTAATGATGAAACGCTGTAAGTCCTCAGTCTACCTGTAGGGGGCACTGTGGTATCATGCTCCGATCTACAGAGTCACTTTTATTGCAGGGATTCAGTCCCTGTGAACACATTGGACATGGTGTTTCTAGGATGTATATCAACAACGTTATCAGATCTATATATCAACTAATACCATGTTCCCAATAAGAAAACCCCAGCGATCGATATGGTGCCAGACTAGAAACGACAGCTGGTCTGCTAACACTAATATAAATGAATGGTTGGCTATTTCATTTGAGTTATGACTGAAGGACTACAGCTAGAGGAAATATTGAGTTTAGCTTGATTCTACTGGTGCTATGAGCTACTGTAGTCTGATTTTCCATCCAGTCTCTCGTCATTATTAGATTTAGGTGGCTGGATGAACATTCAGTCTGAAACATTTTCCATATCCACCATGTTGTAATCTATCTACAGTTTTGTAAATGAATGAAAGCTTTGTGTTGGGTCTTTTCGAAATGACTGCTGGGTATTTCCTGAGAAAAGAAGTTGAGAGGAACACACTTTTTTGTGGAATATTTTTTGGTATATTTTATTTCAGCCCATGAAAAAAATGGGACCGAGACTTTACATGTTGTGTTTATATTTTTGTTCAGTATAGTTCTGTGAGAGATACAGACACGCTTCTCACACAGCCACGCCTTGGTCTCATACATAGTTTACAATGTCACACAAACCGTAAGCCCGGCCAGCCTAACCCGAATGAACTCTTAGAAAATCCAGCTGGAGAACAAAGATGAACTGGAGAAATAACAGAGAGGCAACTCTGATCACTTTTAGTAGAATTTGTGCAAAATGTGAACAATATTTTTGATTTCATGCCATGAGAGTTACCGGAAACAAAACAGTCCAAAACGGAAAGGTTCCGGGTCTCCCCCCCCCTAATGTCTCTTATCGATGGCGGTTAAGTTATCGTTTAGGACCTTGAGTGTGGCTGAGGTGCACCCATGACCAGCTCTGAAATCAGATTGCATAGCGGAGAAGGTACGGTGGGATTCGAAATGGTCGGTGATCTGTTTGTTAACTTGGCTTTCGAAGACCTTAGAAAGGCAGGGTAGGATAGATATAGGTCTGTAGCAGTTTGGGTCTAGAGTGTCTCCCCCTTTGAAGACCTTAGAAAGGCAGGTAGGATAGATATAGGTCTGTAGCAGTTTGGGTCTAGAGTGTCCCCCCCTTTGTAGAGGGGGATAACCGCGGCAGCTTTCCAATCTTTGGGAATCTCAGACGATACGAAAGACAGGTTGAACAGGCTAGTAATAGGGGTTGCAACAATTTCGGCAGATCATTTTTAGAAAGAGAGGGTCCAGATTGTCTAGCCCGGCTGATTTGTAGGGGTCCAGATTTTGCAGCTCTTTCAGAACATCAGCTATCTGGATTTGGGTTGAAGGAGAATTGGGGGAGGTTTGGGCGAGTTGCTGTAAGGGGTGGAAGGCTGTTGATCGGGGTAGGGGTAGCCAGGTGGAAAGCATGGCCAGCCGTAGAGAAATGATTATTGAAATTCTCAATTATAGTGGATTTATCGGTGGTGACAGTGTTTCCTAGCCTCAGTGCAGTGGGCAGCTGGGAGGAGGTGCTCTTATTCTCGATGGACTTTACAGTGTCCAATAACTTTTTTTCGAATGTTGTTATTATCATTTTTTTCAGACAATACAATTGTAAATTCTTCTTTTGAAAGTGTAGTTCTACCCTGAAATAGAGTGGCTTGGAAACTCACAGTTTACATCAGCCTCAGCAAGTCACGTTAAGCTGGCTACAGGCCACATCAGGACCAGCAAGTCACGTTAAGCTGGCTACAGGCCACATCAGGACCAGCAAGTCACGTTGAGCTGGCTACAGGCCACATCAGGACCAGCAAGTCACGTTAAGCTGGCTACAGGCCACATCAGGACCAGCAAGTCACGTTAAGCTGGCTACAGGCCACATCAGGACCAGCAAGTCACGTTGAGCTGGCTACAGGCCACATCAAGACCAGCAAGTCACAATAAGCTGTCTACAGGCCACATCAGCTGGCTTGTTAATTACATCTAATAGTGATAGTCTTTTTGAACTACTCTTTTTACTGGCTCGAGACTCACGATTTGTTTCTCCGAGTGACTCGTTCATTTTAGTCGTTTTTGGTTGACCGCAATCAATTCTACATTTACATTACATTTAAGTCATTTAGCAGACGCTCTTATCCAGAGCGACTTACAAATTGGAAAGTTCATACATATTCATCCTGGTCCCCCCCGTGGGAATTGAACCCTGGTCCCCCCGTGGGAATTGAACCCACAACCCTGGCGTTGCAAGCGCCATGCTCTACCAACTGAGCCACACGGGACCACAATAGTCCACTGTAACCTCCTCAACTGTCCTAACAGTCTGATAGTCCACTGTAATCTCCTCAACTGTCCTAACAGTCTGATAGTCCACTGTAACCTCCTCAACTGTCCAAACAGTCTGATAGTCCACTGTAACCTCCTCAACTGTCCTAACAGTCTGATAGTCCACTGTAACCTCCTCAACTGTCCTAACAGTCTGATAGTCCACTGTAACCTCCTCAACTGTTCTAACAGTCCGGTCAGTGTCCTCCAATGACAGCAATCAGATAGTCACAGTGGACATAATAGTGGGTCCAACAACATGGGGTACTCCAGGCAGTCCAGCCATGTAACCTTGCTACAAAAGGAGTCCAGATTCACCCGGCAAGCTCTAAACGATGATGTCATCCTCCCATGTGACAGGGCTCGGTTTCACTGACCGCACGATCAATTATTCAGCACGGTTAATTGGTTCAGCTGAAGCCAGATCACGTTGTGCGAAGGCAGGCATACACTCAACTCCAATTGCAGGAAATTAGCTTACGAGCCAGAGTTAATATATACAGTACATTGCCAAAAGTATGTGGACACGCCTTCAAATGAGTGGATTTGACTATTTCAGCCACAACCGTTGCTGACAGGTGTATAAAATCTGTCACACACACACACACACGGTTTGGCCTCTGAGACACTATCTCTGCCTGAAGCGAACCAGACTGTGAAAGAAGAAAGGTTAAACAGGAAATACAACATTTATTTCTCTCTGTGACTGAAGAGATTAATGAGACGTAATTGTTCGAAGGGTCAAAGGCTCCAGGCAACTTTGTGAATCACATCCATGTCCCATAGTAGTATAGTATAGTGCGCTGTCGGAATGTCTGTGAAAGTCAAAGGCTTTGCTTGACAATTCAATGATGGATACACAAGACTCATTTAAATGCAGGAATTGATCTTCCATTTTGTAAATAAAGATGTCTGATTTGCATGTGTGTGTGTGTGGACCTTACTGTTAAAGATGAAGAACAAGAGTTACGGGAAATACCATAGAAATTGGAAGAGCCCATTTGAAGCATTTAAAACCAAGATGTGGTCACTACAGTCTTAGAAAAAAGGGTTCCAAAAGGGTTCTGCGACTTTTCCCACAGGAGAACCCTTTTGGTTTCAGGTAGAACCCTCTGTGAAAAGGGTTATATATGGAACCAAAAAGGGTTCTACCTGGAACCAAAAGATTTTTAAAAAGGGTTCTCCTTTTATATTATCAAATCAAATGTTTTTTTGTCACATGCGCTGAATACAACAGGTGTAGACCTTACAGTGAAATGCTGAATACAACAGGTGTAGACCTTACAGTGAAATACATACTTACAAGCCCTTAACCAACAATGCAGTTAAAAAATATATGGATAAGAATAAGAAATAAAAGTAACAAGTAATTAAAGAGCAGCAGTAAAATAACAATAGCGAGCCTATATACAGGGGTACCGGTACAGAATCAATGTGCAGGGGCACCGGTTAGTCGAGGTAATATGTACATGTAGGTAGAGTTATTAAAGTGACTATGCATAGATGAAAACAGAGTAGCAGCGGTGTAAAAGAGGGGGGGGGCAATGCAAATAGTCTGAGTAGCCGTTTGATTAGGTGTTCAGGTGTTCTTGGACCTAGACTTGGTGCTCTGGTACCGCTGCGGTAGCAGAGAGAACAGTCTATGACTATGGAGGCTGGAGTCTTTTACAATTTTTAGGGCCTTCCTCTGACACTGCCTGGTATAGAGGTCCTGGATGGCAGGAAGCTTGGCCATACCAAGCAGTTGCCATACCAGGCAGTGATGCAACCAGTCAGGATGCTCTCGATGGTGCAGCTCTAGAACCTTTTGAGGACCCATGCCAAATCTTTTCAGTCTCCTGAGGGGGAATAGGTTTTGTCGTTCCCTCTTCACGTCTGTCTTGGTGTGCTTGGACCATGTCAGTTTGTTGGTGATGTGAACACCGAGGAACTTGAAGCTCTCAACCTGCTCCACTACAGCCCCGTCGATGAGAATGGGGAGTGTGATCGGTCCTCCTTTTTCCTGTAGTCCACAATCATCTCCTCTGTCTCGATCACGTTGAGGGAGCGGTTATTGTCCTGGCATCACACGGCCAGGTCTCTGACCTCCTCCATATAGGATGCCTTGTCGGTGATCAGGCCTACCACTGTTGTGTCATCGGCAAACTTAATGATGGTGTTGGAGTTGTGCCTGGCCGTGCAGTCATGAGTGAACAGGGAGTACAGGTGGGGACTGAGTACGCACCCCTGAGGGGCTCCTGTCTTGAGGATCATCGCGGCAGATATGTTGTTACCTACCCTTACCACCTGGGGGCGGCCCGTCAGGAAGTCCAGAATCCAGTTGCAGAGGGAGGTGTTTAGTCCCAGGGTCCTTAGCTTAGTGATGAGCTTTGAGGACACTGTGGTGTTGAACGCTGAGCTGTAGTCAATGAACAGCATTCTCACATAGGTGTTATTTTTGTCCAGGTGGGAAAGGGCAGTGTGAAGTGCAATAGAGATTGCATCATCTGTGGATCTGTTGGGGTGTTATGCAAATTGGAGTGGGTCTATGGTTTCTGGGATAATGGTGTTGATGTGAGCCATGACCAGCCTTTCAAAGCACTTCATGGCTACGGACGTGAGTGCTACGGGTCAGTAGTCATTTAGGCAGTTTACCTTTGTGTTCTTGAGAACAGGCACTATGGTGGTCTGCTTGAAACATGTTGGTATTACAGACTGGGTCAGGGAGAGGTTGAAAATGTCAGTGAAGACACTTGCCAGTTGGTCAGTGCATGCTCGCAGGACACGTCCTGGTAATCCATCTGGCCCTGCGGCCTTTTGCATGTTGACCTGTTTAAAGGTATTCCTCACATCAGCTGTGGAGAGCTTGATCACAGTCATCTAGAAAAGCTGGTGCTCTCATGCATGTTTCAGTGTTATTTTGCCTCGAAGCGAGCATAGAAGTAGTTTAGCTCGTCTGGTAGACTCGTGTCACTGGGCAGCTCTTGGCTGTGCTTCCCTTTGTAGTCTGTAATGGTTTACAAGCCCTGCCACATCCGACGAACGTCAGAGCCGGTGTAGTACGATTCGATATTAGTCCTGTATTGACGCTTTGCCTGTTTGATGGTTCGTCGGAGGGCATAGCGGGTTTCTTTTAAGCTTCCGGGAAAGCGGCAGCTCTAGCCTTTAGCTCAGTGTGGATGTTGCCTGCAATCCATGGCTTCTGGTTGGGGTATGTACGCACGGTCACTGTGGTGACGACGTCATCGATGCACTTATTGATGAAGCCAGTGACTGATGTGGTGTACTCCTCAATGCCATCGGAAGAATCCCAGAACATATTCCAGTCTGTGCAAAACAGTCCTGTAGCTTAGCATCTGCGTCATCTGACCACTTTTTTAAAGACCGAGTCACTGGTGCTTCCTGCTTTAGTTTTTGCTTGTAAGCAGGAATCAGTAGGATATAATTATGGTCAGATTTGCCAAATGGAGGGCGAGGGAGAGCTTTGTATGTGTCTCTGTGTCACGCCCTGACCGTAGAGGGCTTTTTATGTCTCTATTTTGGTTTGGTCAGGGTGTGATTTGGGTGGGCATTCTATGTTCATTTTCTATGTTTTGCATTTCTTTGTGTTTTGGCCGGGTGTGGTTCTCAATCAGGGACAGCTGACTATCATCGTCTCTGATTGAGAACCATACTTAGGTAGCTTTTTACCACATAGTTTTTGTGGGTAGTTATTTTCTGTTTAGTGTTTTGCACCTGGCAGGACTGTTTCGGTTATTCTCTTTGTTATTTTGTTCTTAGTGTTCAGTTTCAATAAAAAGCATGAACACTTACCACGCTGCGCTTTGGTCCACACCTTCTTCAACAGACGACCGTTACACTCTGTGGAGTAAAGGTGGTCCAGAGTTTTTCTCTGGTTACACATGCTGATGTATATTATGTGTATTGTATTATCTATATTATGTATATAGTTCATATGTATATGTAGTTTCCTGTTAGGACCCCAGGCTAATTTGGACTTACAACAAATACTAGTAAATACTGCAAAATATCCAGCAACAGTTAATGAGTACTGTGTATTTCCACTGAGCAATTGATCTTGTAAAAACAGATGCCTCACAGAAGGTTTCATGAATGACTATGTGTGATTCTATCAAATGATTGTATTGAGACTTTGGCAGCCGGTGAATGACATACAGCATATGGCAGGTCGTGCCTGGGGCTCCTATGGTTCCCCCAACATCACCAGATCCTCAATCAGGTCCTCAATACATCTCTTTCATTCAGCGCCGTGTATGGTACGTCTTGTATCGTGGCTAGGGTATGATTCAACAAGGTTCTCTCTCTACAGAGTGTCCCTTGGCTGCGTTTCAGACATGGTCTCAGGTGGAAAGGGTTAGTAAAACTGAAACTACTGTAATTATCCCCTGCTAAAGTCATCCATCTCACCCCCTTCACCACTCCTAGTCTGTGTGTGTGTGTGTGTGTGTGTGTGTGTGTGTGTGTGTCTGTGTGTGTGTGTGTGTGTGTGTGTCTGTGTGTGTGTGTGTGTGTGTGTGTGTGTGTGTGTGTGTGTGTGTCTGTCAGTCTAATCTGCTATTTATCTGGAGACATAATGATCCCACCAGAAAGACAGGCCTAGCTAGATCTGGAGGGGAGCTGGGGGGGGGGGGGGGGGGCTGCTGGGATTGTAGGGGCTGAGGGTCTGGGCTGCTGGGTGGGGGGGAGGCTGCTGGGATTGTAGGGGCTGAGGGTCTGGGCTGCTGGGTGGGGGGGGGGGGGTGAGGGCTGCTGGGATTGTGGGGACTGAGGGTCTGGGCTGCTGGGGGGGGGGGAGTGAGGGCTGCTGGGATTGTGGGGACTGAGGGTCTGGGCTGCTGGGGGGGGGGGGTGAGGGGCTGTTGGGACTGAGGGTCTGGGCTGCTGGGGGGGGGGGGCAGGAGTGAGGGGCTGCTGCTGAGGGTGGGTGGGGGGGGGGGGGGGGGGGGGGCTGCTGGGGGAGTATGAATAGGCCTGGACTACCATGTAACTAATAGTCGGAAATGGATATTGAAAATGTAAAACATCACACACCGTGTGTGTGTGTGTGTGTGTGTGTGTGTGTGTATTGAATATGTAAAACACCGTGCACGTCTCTCCACTGTATAATCAACACCCTGAGCGACTCTTGTTCGTCATCATTAACAATGAGGTCCACACACACACACACACACACACACACACACACACACACACACACACACACACACACACACACACACACACACACACACACACACACACACACACACACACACACACACACACACACACACACACATGTAAATAAGACATCTCATTTACAAAATGGAAGATCAATTCCTGCATATAAATGAGTCTTGTGTATCCATCATTGAATTGTCAAGCAGAGCCTTTGACTTTCACAGACACTCCGACAGCGCACTATACTATACTACTATGGGACATGGATGTGATTCACAAAGTAACAAAGTTGTCTGGAGCCTTTGGCCCTTCGAACAATTATATCTTATTAAAAGTCTCAATGCACCCAGAACATTGTAAAGATTACACACTGAGTGTACAAAACACTTACTTTTTGGAGAAATGTCCTCTGGTCTGATGAAACAAAAATAGAACTGTTTGGCCATAATGACCATCGTTATGTTTGGAGGAAAAAGGGGGAGGCTTGCAAGCCGAAGAACACCATCCCAACCGTGAAGCACGGGGGTGGCAGCATCATGTTGTGGGGGTGCTTTGCTGCAGGAGGGACTGGTGCACTTCACACAATAGATGGCATCATGAGGTAGGAAAATGATGTGGATATATTGAAACAACATCTCAAGACATCAGTCAGGAAGTTAAAGCTTGGTCGCAAATGGGTCTTCCAAATGGAGAATGACCCCAAGCATACTTCCAAAGTTGTGGCAATATGGCTTAAGGACAACAAAGTCAAGGTGTTGGAGTGGACATCACAAAGCCCTGACGTGAATCCTATAGAAAATGTGTGGGCAGAACTGAAAAAGCGTGTGCGAGCAAGGAGGCCTACAAACCTGACTCAGTTACACCAGCCATGTCAGGAGGAATGGGCCAAAATCCACCCAACTTATTGTAGGAAGGTTGTGGAAGGCTACCCGAAACGTTTGACGCAATTAAACAATTCAATGGTAATGCTACCAAATACTAATTGAGTGTATGTGAACATCGGACCCACTGGGAATGTGATGAAACAAAATAAAAGCTGAAATAAATCATTCTCTCTACTATTATTCTGACATTTCACATTCTTAAAATAAAGTGGTGATCCTAACTGGCCGAAGACAAGGAATTTGTACTAGGATTAAATGTCAGGAATTGTGAAGCACTGAGTTTAAATGTATTTGGCTCAGGTGTATGTAAACCTCTGGTGTGCCATCACAGCAAGAATATTTGTGGCCCCTTGCCATGACAAAAGGGTAACCAGTGAAGCACAAACAACAATGTAAATACAACCTATATTTATCTTAATTTATATTCCCTTTCATACTTCAACTACTTGCACATTGTTAAAACACTGTACATAGCCAGTAATATAACATTTAAAAATGTCTATTCCATTTGCAATGGAGATATATGTTTTCCCGTGTGTTACGTTCCCCAGTTTCTGTGTTCTGTTTTGTATTTGAGTGTGTGTTTCAGGAGATGGCTTCCTGAAGTACTCCCCAACCAGCTGATTGGTCAACCCCAGGCTAATTGGTGATTGGAGCTGACCCCGCCCCCTCGTCAAGAAGCAGCTGACTCTAATCACCATTGCCACCTGAAGATAAAAGCCAGTGTTCTGCCAAGTGAGGGAAGATTGAGATTGAGAGGAGATGAGATTTGGAGTAGAGATTTGGAGATTGAGAGAGAAAAATTAGATTGTGATATAGTGTGGGTTGTGTATCAGAAAGTGTGGTATGTAATGTTGTTGTTGGTAGCAGTTTTTCTGTGTTTGTGAGTGTTTGTGAAATCATTAATAATTACTATGTTTCATTTGTTCCCAGGGGGGGAAGGAGAAGGCACTTTGGGAGTGCTTAGGCAAGAGGCCCGAGGGCATACATATACCCGTAGTATATTTACTGTCTAGGCACACTAGGTAAGACCTGGGCGGACCACCCCCTGTATTTTGGTTAGGGCACCAGACGGTGCTAAGTTAGGTAAGTTAAGTGGGTAGGCAGGTTAGATAGGAGAGGGGGAACTTTGATATTTACTTTCTTTGCTTTGGTTCCGTCCAGCCCCTTTTCCCCATATTACCGTGTAAGAAAATAAATCCAAGTAAACGGTAAAATCTGCTTTTGTGTCATCCTTGCTCGCACCTACAGTCCATACCTCTTGCACTTCAGAGAGTTGAGTTATAGCAGGGAGTTGCGTTCCCTCTTCTCAGAGGCGTGCGTAACACCGTGCCAATAAAGTCCATTGGAGAGGGAGAGAGGGGTCTGTACTGGGTATGAAGGAAGGAGAGAGAGATCGGTGGAGGAGGGAAGGGTAGCTCTCTCTGAGCCTGGCATATTTCCTCTGTTCAGGAAAAAAAGAGAAAGAGAAGAGGAGAAGAAAAACAGGCCGGCATTTCAATTAGCTGCTGATATGCTGAGAGTCCCGGTCTAGCCCAATCAGTAGGCCCTGTCGTCCCAGCAACACTGTTACTAAGCAGATGACGACTTGACAGACACACACTGCTGCCAGCTGTCCAGCCTCATCACAGACACTGCTGCTAGCTGTCCAGCCTCATCACAGACACTGCTGCTAGCTGTCCAGCCTCATCACAGACACTGCTGCTACCTGTCCAGCCTCATCACAGACAGACACTGCTGCTAGCTGTCCAGCCTCATCACAGACACTGCTGCTAGCTGTCCAGCCTCATCACAGACAGACACTGCTGCTAGCTGTCCAGCCTCATCACAGACACTGCTGCTAGCTGTCCAGCCTCATCACAGACAGACACTGCTGCTAGCTGTCCAGCCTCATCACAGACAATGCTGCCAGCTGTCCAGCCTCATCACAGACACTGCTGCTAGCTGTCCAGCCTCTATACAGACAGACACTGCTGCTACCTGTCCAGCCTCATCACAGACACTGCTGCTAGCTGTCCAGCCTCATCACAGACAGACACTGCTGCTACCTGTCCAGCCTCATCACAGACACTGCTGCTAGCTGTCCAGCCTCATCACAGACACTGCTGCTAGCTGTCCAGCCTCATCACAGACAGACACTGCTGCTAGCTGTCCAGCCTCATCACAGACACTGCTGCTAGCTGTCCAGCCTCATCACAGACACTGCTGCTAGCTGTCCAGCCTAATCACAGACAGACACTGCTGCTAGCTGTCCAGCCTCATCACAGACAGACACTGCTGCTAGCTGTCCAGCCTCATCACAGACACTGCTGCTAGCTGTCCAGCCTCATCACAGACACTGCTGCTAGCTGTCCAGCCTCATCACAGACAGACACTGCTGCTAGCTGTCCAGCCTCATCACAGACACTGCTGCTAGCTGTCCAGCCTCATCACAGACAGACACTGCTGCTAGCTGTCCAGCCTCATCACAGACACTGCTGCTAGCTGTCCAGCCTCATCACAGACACTGCTGCTAGCTGTCCAGCCTCATCACAGACACTGCTGCTAGCTGTCCAGCCTCATCACAGACACTGCTGCTAGCTATCCATCCTCATCACAGACACTGCTGCTACCTGTCCAGCCTCATCACAGACACTGCTGCTAGCTGTCCAGCCTCATCACAGACAGACACTGCTGCTAGCTGTCCAGCCTCATCACAGACACTGCTGCTAGCTGTCCAGCCTCATCACAGACAGACACTGCTGCTAGCTGTCCAGCCTCATCACAGACACTGCTGCTAGCTGTCCAGCCTCATCACAGACACTGCTGCTAGCTGTCCAGCCTCTATACAGACAGACACTGCTGCTAGCTGTCCAGCCTCATCACAGACACTGCTGCTAGCTGTCCAGCCTCTATACAGACAGACACTGCTGCTAGCTGTTCAGCCTCATCACAGACACTGCTGCTAGCTGTCCAGCCTCTATACAGACAGACACTGCTGCTAGCTGTTCAGCCTCATCACAGACACTGCTGCTAGCTGTCCAGCCTCATCACAGACACTGCTGCTAGCTGTCCAGCCTCATCACAGACAGACACTGCTGCTAGCTGTCCAGCCTCATCACAGACACTGCTGCTAGCTGTCCAGCCTCATCACAGACACTGCTGCTAGCTGTCCAGCCTCATCACAGACACTGCTGCTAGCTGTCCAGCCTCATCACAGACACTGCTGCTAGCTGTCCAGCCTCATCACAGACACTGCTGCTAGCTGTCCAGCCTCTATACAGACAGACACTGCTGCTAGCTGTCCAGCCTCTATACAGACAGACACTGCTGCTAGCTGTCCAGCCTCTATACAGACAGACACTGCTGCTAGCTGTCCAGCCTCATCACAGACACTGCTGCTAGCTGTCCAGCCTCATCACAGACACTGCTGCTAG
Source organism: Salvelinus fontinalis (assembly GCF_029448725.1). Lineage (NCBI taxonomy): Eukaryota > Metazoa > Chordata > Actinopteri > Salmoniformes > Salmonidae > Salvelinus > Salvelinus fontinalis. The sequence goes on along the minus strand of NC_074665.1, from coordinate 3,247,079 downwards.
CTGTCCAGCCTCATCACAGACAGACATTGCTGCTAGCTGTCCAGCCTCATCACAGACACTGCTGCTAGCTGTCCAGCCTCATCACAGACACTGCTGCTAGCTGTCCAGCCTCATCACAGACAGACACGGCTGCTAGCTGTCCAGCCTCATCACAGACACTGCTGCTAGCTGTCCAGCCTCTATACAGACAGACACTGCTGCTAGCTGTCCAGCCTCATCACAGACACTGCTGCTAGCTGTCCAGCCTCATCACAGACAGACACTGCGGCTAGCTGTCCAGCCTCTATACAGACAGACACTGCTGCTAGCTGTCCAGCCTCATCACAGACAGACACTGCTGCTAGCTGTCCAGCCTCATCACAGACAGACACTGCTGCTAGCTGTCCAGCCTCATCACAGACACTGCTGCTAGCTGTCCAGCCTCATCACAGACAGACACTGCTGCTAGCTGTCCAGTCTCTATACAGACAGACACTGCTGCTAGCTGTCCAGCCTCATCACAGACACTGCTGCTAGCTGTCCAGCCTCATCACAGACACTGCTGCTAGCTGTCCAGCCTCATCACAGACAGACACTGCTGCTAGCTGTCCAGCCTCATCACAGACACTGCTGCTACCTGTCCAGCCTCTATACAGACAGACACTGCTGCTAGCTGTCCAGCCTCTATACAGACAGACACTGCTGCTAGCTGTTCAGCCTCATCACAGACACTGCTGCTAGCTGTCCAGCCTCTATACAGACAGACACTGCTGCTAGCTGTCCAGCCTCTATACAGACAGACACTGCTGCTAGCTGTCCAGCCTCATCACAGACAGACACTGCTGCTAGCTGTTCAGCCTCATCACAGACACTGCTGCTAGCTGTCCAGCCTCATCACAGACACTGCTGCTAGCTGTCCAGCCTCATCACAGACAGACACTGCTGCTAGCTGTCCAGCCTCATCACAGACACTGCTGCTAGCTGTCCAGCCTCATCACAGACACTGCTGCTAGCTGTCCAGCCTCATCACAGACACTGCTGCTAGCTGTCCAGCCTCATCATAAACACTGCTGCTAGCTGTCCAGCCTCATCACAGACAGACACTGCTGCTAGCTGTCCAGCCTCATCACAGACACTGCTGCTAGCTGTCCAGCCTCATCACAGACACTGCTGCTAGCTGTCCAGCCTCATCACAGACACTGCTGCTAGCTATCCATCCTCATCACAGACACTGCTGCTACCTGTCCAGCCTCATCACAGACACTGCTGCTAGCTGTCCAGCCTCATCACAGACAGACACTGCTGCTAGCTGTCCAGCCTCATCACAGACACTGCTGCTAGCTGTCCAGCCTCATCACAGACAGACACTGCTGCTAGCTGTCCAGCCTCATCACAGACAGACACTGCTGCTAGCTGTCCAGCCTCATCACAGACACTGCTGCTAGCTGTCCAGCCTCATCACAGACAGACACTGCTGCTAGCTGTCCAGCCTCATCACAGACACTGCTGCTAGCTGTCCAGCCTCATCACAGACACTGCTGCTAGCTGTCCAGCCTCATCACAGACACTGCTGCTACCTGTCCAGCCTCTATACAGACAGACACTGCTGCTAGCTGTCCAGCCTCATCACAGACACTGCTGCTAGCTGTCCAGCCTCTATACAGACAGACACTGCTGCTAGCTGTCCAGACTCTATACAGACAGACACTGCTGCTAGCTGTCCAGCCTCATCACAGACACTGCTGCTAGCTGTCCAGCCTCATCACAGACACTGCTGCTAGCTGTCCAGCCTCTATACAGACAGACACTGCTGCTAGCTGTCCAGCCTCATCACAGACACTGCTGCTAGCTGTCCAGCCTCTATACAGACAGACACTGCTGCTAGCTGTTCAGCCTCATCACAGACACTGCTGCTAGCTGTCCAGTCTCATCACAGACAGACACTGCTGCTAGCTGTCCAGCCTCATCACAGACACTGCTGCTAGCTGTCCAGCCTCATCACAGACACTGCTGCTAGCTGTCCAGCCTCATCACAGACACTGCTGCTAGCTGTCCAGCCTCATCACAGACACTGCTGCTAGCTGTCCAGCCTCTATACAGACAGACACTGCTGCTAGCTGTCCAGCCTCTATACAGACAGACACTGCTGCTAGCTGTCCAGCCTCTATACAGACAGACACTGCTGCTAGCTGTCCAGCCTCATCACAGACACTGCTGCTAGCTGTCCAGCCTCATCACAGACACTGCTGCTAGCTGTCCAGCCTCTATACAGACAGACACTGCTGCTAGCTGTCCAGCCTCTATACAGACAGACACTGCTGCTAGCTGTCCAGACTCATCACAGACAGACATTGCTGCTAGCTGTCCAGCCTCATCACAGACACTGCTGCTAGCTGTCCAGCCTCATCACAGACACTGCTGCTAGCTGTCCAGCCTCATCACAGACAGACACGGCTGCTAGCTGTCCAGCCTCATCACAGACACTGCTGCTAGCTGTCCAGCCTCTATACAGACAGACACTGCTGCTAGCTGTCCAGCCTCATCACAGACACTGCTGCTAGCTGTCCAGCCTCATCACAGACAGACACTGCGGCTAGCTGTCCAGCCTCTATACAGACAGACACTGCTGCTAGCTGTCCAGCCTCATCACAGACACTGCTGCTAGCTGTCCAGCCTCATCACAGACAGACACTGCTGCTAGCTGTCCAGCCTCATCACAGACAGACACTGCTGCTAGCTGTCCAGCCTCATCACAGACACTGCTGCTAGCTGTCCAGCCTCATCACAGACACTGCTGCTAGCTGTCCAGCCACATCACAGACAGACACTGCTGCTAGCTGTCCAGCCTCATCACAGACAGACACTGCTGCTACCTGTCCAGTCTCTATACAGACAGACACTGCTGCTAGCTGTCCAGCCTCTATACAGACAGACACTGCTGCTAGCTGTCCATCCTCATCACAGACACTGCTGCTAGCTGTCCAGCCTCATCACAGACACTGCTGCTAGCTGTCCAGCCTCATCACAGACAGACACTGCTGCTACCTGTCCAGCCTCTATACAGACAGACACTGCTGCTAGCTGTCCAGCCTCTATACAGACAGACACTGCTGCTAGCTGTCCAGCCTCATCACAGACAGACACTGCTGCTAGCTGTCCAGCCTCATCACAGACAGACACTGCTGCTAGCTGTCCAGCCTCATCACAGACACTGCTGCTAGCTGTCCAGCCTCATCACAGACACTGCTGCTAGCTGTCCAGCCTCATCACAGACAGACACTGCTGCTAGCTGTTCAGCCTCATCACAGACACTGCTGCTAGCTGTCCAGCCTCATCACAGACAGACACTGCTGCTAGCTGTCCAGCCTCATCACAGACACTGCTGCTAGCTGTCCAGCCTCATCACAGACAGACACTGCTGCTAGCTGTCCAGCCTCATCACAGACAGACACTGCTGCTAGCTGTCCATCCTCATCACAGACACTGCTGCTAGCTGTCCAGCCTCATCACAGACACTGCTGCTAGCTGTCCAGCCTCATCACAGACACTGCTGCTACCTGTCCAGCCTCTATACAGACAGACACTGCTGCTAGCTGTCCAGCCTCATCACAGACAGACACTGCTGCTAGCTGTCCAGCCTCATCACAGACACTGCTGCTAGCTGTCCAGCCTCATCACAGACACTGCTGCTAGCTGTCCAGCCTCATCACAGACAGACACTGCTGCTAGCTGTCCAGCCTCATCACAGACAGACACTGCTGCTAGCTGTCCAGCCTCATCACAGACAGACACTGCTGCTAGCTGTCCAGCCTCATCACAGACACTGCTGCTAGCTGTCCAGCCTCATCACAGACAGACACTGCTGCTAGCTGTCCAGCCTCATCACAGACACTGCTGCTAGCTGTCCAGCCTCATCACAGACACTGCTGCTAGCTGTCCAGCCTCATCACAGACAGACACTGCTGCTAGCTGTCCAGCCTCATCACAGACAGACACTGCTGCTAGCTGTCCAGCCTCATCACAGACACTGCTGCTAGCTGTCCAGCCTCATCACAGACAGACACTGCTGCTAGCTGTCCAGCCTCATCACAGACAGACACTGCTGCTAGCTGTCCAGCCTCATCACAGACAGACACTGCTGCTAGCTGTCCAGCCTCATCACAGACACACACTGCTGCTAGCTGTCCAGCCTCATCACAGACAGACACTGCTGCTAGCTGTCCAGCCTCATCACAGACACTGCTGCTAGCTGTCCAGTCTCATCACAGACAGACACTGCTGCTAGCTGTCCAGCCTCATCACAGACAGACACTGCTGCTAGCTGTCCAGCCTCATCACAGACACTGCTGCTAGCTGTCCAGCCTCATCACAGACACTGCTGCTAGCTGTCCAGCCTCATCACAGACAGACACTGCTGCTACCTGTCCAGACTCTATACAGACAGACACTGCTGCTACCTGTCCAGCCTCATCACAGACAGACACTGTTGCTACCTGTCCAGCCTCATCACAGACACTGCTGCTAGCTGTCCAGCCTCATCACAGACAGACACTGCTGCTAGCTGTCCAGCCTCTATACAGACAGACACTGCTGCTACCTGTCCAGCCTCTATACAGACAGACACTGCTGCTAGCTGTCCAGCCTCATCACAGACAGACACTGCTGCTAGCTGTCCAGCCTCATCACAGACAGACACTGCTGCTAGCTGTCCAGCCTCATCACAGACACTGCTGCTAGCTGTCCATCCTCATCACAGACAATGCTGCTAGCTGTCCATCCTCATCACAGACAGACACTGCTGCTAGCTGTCCAGCCTCATCACAGACAGACACTGCTGCTAGCTGTCCAGCCTCATCACAGACAATGCTGCTAGCTGTCCATCCTCATCACAGACAGACACTGCTGCTAGCTGTCCAGCCTCATCACAGACACTGCTGCTAGCTGTCCAGCCTCATCACAGACAGACACTGCTGCTAGCTGTCCAGCCTCTATACAGACAGACACTGCTGCTAGCTGTCCAGCCTCATCACAGACAGACACTGCTGCTAGCTGTCCAGCCTCATCACAGACACTGCTGCTAGCTGTCCAGCCTCATCACAGACACTGCTGCTAGCTGTCCAGCCTCATCACAGACACTGCTGCTAGCTGTCCATCCTCATCACAGACAATGCTGCTAGCTGTCCAGCCTCTATACAGACAGACACTGCTGCTAGCTGTCCAGCCTCATCACAGACAGACACTGCTGCTACCTGTCCAGCCTCATCACAGACAGACACTGCTGCTAGCTGTCCAGCCTCATCACAGACACTGCTGCTAGCTGTCCAGCCTCATCACAGACACTGCTGCTAGCTGTCCAGCCTCATCACAGACACTGCTGCTAGCTGTCCAGCCTAATCACAGACAGACACTGCTGCTAGCTGTCCAGCCTCATCACAGACAGACACTGCTGCTAGCTGTCCAGCCTCTATACAGACAGACACTGCTGCTAGCTGTCCAGCCTCTATACAGACAGACACTGCTGCTAGCTGTCCAGCCTCTATACAGACAGACACTGCTGCTAGCTGTCCAGCCTCATCACAGACAGACACTGCTGCTAGCTGTCCAGCCTCTATACAGACAGACACTGCTGCTAGCTGTCCAGCCTCTATACAGACAGACACTGCTGCTAGCTGTCCAGCCTCATCACAGACAGACACTGCTGCTAGCTGTCCAGCCTCATCACAGACACTGCTGCCAGCTGTCCAGCCTCTATACAGACAGACACTGCTACTAGCTGTCCAGCCTCATCACAGACACTGCTGCTAGCTGTTCAGCCTCATCACAGACACTGCTGCTAGCTGTCCAGCCTCTATACAGACACTGCTGCTAGCTGTCCAGCCTCATCACAGACACTGCTGCTAGCTGTCCAGCCTCATCACAGACACTGCTGCTAGCTGTCCAGCCTCATCACAGACACTGCTGCTAGCTGTCCAGCCTCATCACAGACAGACACTGCTGCTAGCTGTCCAGCCTCATCACAGACACTGCTGCTAGCTGTCCAGCCTCATCACAGACAGACACTGCTGCTAGCTGTCCAGCCTCATCACAGACACTGCTGCTAGCTGTCCAGCCTCATCACAGACACTGCTGCTAGCTGTCCAGCCTCATCACAGACAGACACTGCTGCTACCTGTCCAGTCTCTATACAGACAGACACTGCTGCTAGCTGTCCAGCCTCATCACAGACACTGCTGCTAGCTGTCCAGCCTCTATACAGACAGACACTGCTGCTAGCTGTTCAGTCTCTATACAGACAGACACTGCTGCTAGCTGTTCAGCCTCATCACAGACACTGCTGCTAGCTGTCCAGCCTCTATACAGACACTGCTGCTAGCTGTCCAGCCTCTATACAGACACTGCTGCTAGCTGTCCAGCCTCATCACAGACACTGCTGCTAGCTGTCCAGCCTCATCACAGACACTGCTGCTAGCTGTTCAGCCTCATCACAGACACTGCTGCTAGCTGTCCAGCCTCTATACAGACACTGCTGCTAGCTGTCCAGCCTCATCACAGACACTGCTGCTAGCTGTCCAGCCTCATCACAGACACTGCTGCTAGCTGTCCAGCCTCATCACAGACACTGCTGCTAGCTGTCCAGCCTCATCACAGACAGACACTGCTGCTAGCTGTCCAGCCTCATCACAGACACTGCAGCTAGCTGTCCAGCCTCTATACAGACAGACACTGCTGCTAGCTGTCCAGCCTCATCACAGACAGACACTGCTGCTAGCTGTCCAGCCTCATCACAAACACTGCTGCTAGCTGTCCAGCCTCATCACAGACAGACACTGCTGCTAGCTGTCCAGCATCACAGACAGACACTGCTGCTACCTGTCCAGTCTCTATACAGACAGACACTGCTGCTAGCTGTCCAGCCTCTATACAGACAGACACTGCTGCTAGCTGTCCATCCTCATCACAGACACTGCTGCTAGCTGTCCAGCCTCATCACAGACACTGCTGCTAGCTGTCCAGCCTCATCACAGACAGACACTGCTGCTACCTGTCCAGCCTCTATACAGACAGACACTGCTGCTAGCTGTCCAGCCTCTATACAGACAGACACTGCTGCTAGCTGTCCAGCCTCATCACAGACAGACACTGCTGCTAGCTGTCCAGCCTCATCACAGACAGACACTGCTGCTAGCTGTCCAGCCTCATCACAGACACTGCTGCTAGCTGTCCAGCCTCATCACAGACACTGCTGCTAGCTGTCCAGCCTCATCACAGACAGACACTGCTGCTAGCTGTTCAGCCTCATCACAGACACTGCTGCTAGCTGTCCAGCCTCATCACAGACAGACACTGCTGCTAGCTGTCCAGCCTCATCACAGACACTGCTGCTAGCTGTCCAGCCTCATCACAGACAGACACTGCTGCTAGCTGTCCAGCCTCATCACAGACAGACACTGCTGCTAGCTGTCCAGCCTCATCACAGACAGACACTGCTGCTAGCTGTCCATCCTCATCACAGACACTGCTGCTAGCTGTCCAGCCTCATCACAGACACTGCTGCTAGCTGTCCAGCCTCATCACAGACACTGCTGCTACCTGTCCAGCCTCTATACAGACAGACACTGCTGCTAGCTGTCCAGCCTCATCACAGACAGACACTGCTGCTAGCTGTCCAGCCTCATCACAGACACTGCTGCTAGCTGTCCAGCCTCATCACAGACAGACACTGCTGCTAGCTGTCCAGCCTCATCACAGACACTGCTGCTAGCTGTCCAGCCTCATCACAGACAGACACTGCTGCTAGCTGTCCAGCCTCATCACAGACACTGCTGCTAGCTGTCCAGCCTCATCACAGACACTGCTGCTAGCTGTCCAGCCTCATCACAGACAGACACTGCTGCTAGCTGTCCAGCCTCATCACAGACAGACACTGCTGCTAGCTGTCCAGCCTCATCACAGACACTGCTGCTAGCTGTCCAGCCTCATCACAGACAGACACTGCTGCTAGCTGTCCAGCCTCATCACAGACAGACACTGCTGCTAGCTGTCCAGCCTCATCACAGACAGACACTGCTGCTAGCTGTCCAGCCTCATCACAGACACACACTGCTGCTAGCTGTCCAGCCTCATCACAGACAGACACTGCTGCTAGCTGTCCAGCCTCATCACAGACACTGCTGCTAGCTGTCCAGTCTCATCACAGACAGACACTGCTGCTAGCTGTCCAGCCTCATCACAGACAGACACTGCTGCTAGCTGTCCAGCCTCATCACAGACACTGCTGCTAGCTGTCCAGCCTCATCACAGACACTGCTGCTAGCTGTCCAGCCTCATCACAGACAGACACTGCTGCTACCTGTCCAGTCTCTATACAGACAGACACTGCTGCTACCTGTCCAGCCTCATCACAGACAGACACTGTTGCTACCTGTCCAGCCTCATCACAGACACTGCTGCTAGCTGTCCAGCCTCATCACAGACAGACACTGCTGCTAGCTGTCCAGCCTCTATACAGACAGACACTGCTGCTACCTGTCCAGCCTCTATACAGACAGACACTGCTGCTAGCTGTCCAGCCTCATCACAGACAGACACTGCTGCTAGCTGTCCAGCCTCATCACAGACAGACACTGCTGCTAGCTGTCCAGCCTCATCACAGACACTGCTGCTAGCTGTCCATCCTCATCACAGACAATGCTGCTAGCTGTCCATCCTCATCACAGACAGACACTGCTGCTAGCTGTCCAGCCTCATCACAGACAGACACTGCTGCTAGCTGTCCAGCCTCATCACAGACAATGCTGCTAGCTGTCCATCCTCATCACAGACAGACACTGCTGCTAGCTGTCCAGCCTCATCACAGACACTGCTGCTAGCTGTCCAGCCTCATCACAGACAGACACTGCTGCTAGCTGTCCAGCCTCATCACAGACACTGCTGCTAGCTGTCCAGCCTCATCACAGACAGACACTGCTGCTAGCTGTCCAGCCTCATCACAGACACTGCTGCTAGCTGTCCAGCCTCATCACAGACACTGCTGCTAGCTGTCCAGCCTCATCACAGACAGACACTGCTGCTAGCTGTCCAGCCTCATCACAGACAGACACTGCTGCTAGCTGTCCAGCCTCATCACAGACACTGCTGCTAGCTGTCCAGCCTCATCACAGACAGACACTGCTGCTAGCTGTCCAGCCTCATCACAGACAGACACTGCTGCTAGCTGTCCAGCCTCATCACAGACAGACACTGCTGCTAGCTGTCCAGCCTCATCACAGACACACACTGCTGCTAGCTGTCCAGCCTCATCACAGACAGACACTGCTGCTAGCTGTCCAGCCTCATCACAGACACTGCTGCTAGCTGTCCAGTCTCATCACAGACAGACACTGCTGCTAGCTGTCCAGCCTCATCACAGACAGACACTGCTGCTAGCTGTCCAGCCTCATCACAGACACTGCTGCTAGCTGTCCAGCCTCATCACAGACACTGCTGCTAGCTGTCCAGCCTCATCACAGACAGACACTGCTGCTACCTGTCCAGTCTCTATACAGACAGACACTGCTGCTACCTGTCCAGCCTCATCACAGACAGACACTGTTGCTACCTGTCCAGCCTCATCACAGACACTGCTGCTAGCTGTCCAGCCTCATCACAGACAGACACTGCTGCTAGCTGTCCAGCCTCTATACAGACAGACACTGCTGCTAGCTGTCCAGCCTCATCACAGACAGACACTGCTGCTAGCTGTCCAGCCTCATCACAGACAGACACTGCTGCTAGCTGTCCAGCCTCATCACAGACACTGCTGCTAGCTGTCCATCCTCATCACAGACAATGCTGCTAGCTGTCCATCCTCATCACAGACAGACACTGCTGCTAGCTGTCCAGCCTCATCACAGACAGACACTGCTGCTAGCTGTCCAGCCTCATCACAGACAATGCTGCTAGCTGTCCATCCTCATCACAGACAGACACTGCTGCTAGCTGTCCAGCCTCATCACAGACACTGCTGCTAGCTGTCCAGCCTCATCACAGACAGACACTGCTGCTAGCTGTCCAGCCTCTATACAGACAGACACTGCTGCTAGCTGTCCAGCCTCATCACAGACACTGCTGCTAGCTGTCCAGCCTCATCACAGACACTGCTGCTAGCTGTCCAGCCTCATCACAGACACTGCTGCTAGCTGTCCATCCTCATCACAGACAATGCTGCTAGCTGTCCAGCCTCTATACAGACAGACACTGCTGCTAGCTGTCCAGCCTCATCACAGACAGACACTGCTGCTACCTGTCCAGCCTCATCACAGACAGACACTGCTGCTAGCTGTCCAGCCTCATCACAGACACTGCTGCTAGCTGTCCAGCCTCATCACAGACACTGCTGCTAGCTGTCCAGCCTCATCACAGACACTGCTGCTAGCTGTCCAGCCTAATCACAGACAGACACTGCTGCTAGCTGTCCAGCCTCATCACAGACAGACACTGCTGCTAGCTGTCCAGCCTCATCACAGACACTGCTGCTAGCTGTCCAGCCTCTATACAGACAGACACTGCTGCTAGCTGTCCAGCCTCTATACAGACAGACACTGCTGCTAGCTGTCCAGCCTCTATACAGACAGACACTGCTGCTAGCTGTCCAGCCTCTATACAGACAGACACTGCTGCTAGCTGTCCAGCCTCATCACAGACAGACACTGCTGCTAGCTGTCCAGCCTCTATACAGACAGACACTGCTGCTAGCTGTCCAGCCTCTATACAGACAGACACTGCTGCTAGCTGTCCAGCCTCTATACAGACAGACACTGCTGCTAGCTGTCCAGCCTCATCACAGACAGACACTGCTGCTAGCTGTCCAGCCTCATCACAGACACTGCTGCCAGCTGTCCAGCCTCTATACAGACAGACACTGCTACTAGCTGTCCAGCCTCATCACAGACACTGCTGCTAGCTGTTCAGCCTCATCACAGACACTGCTGCTAGCTGTCCAGCCTCTATACAGACACTGCTGCTAGCTGTCCAGCCTCATCACAGACACTGCTGCTAGCTGTCCAGCCTCATCACAGACACTGCTGCTAGCTGTCCAGCCTCATCACAGACACTGCTGCTAGCTGTCCAGCCTCATCACAGACAGACACTGCTGCTAGCTGTCCAGCCTCATCACAGACACTGCTGCTAGCTGTCCAGCCTCATCACAGACAGACACTGCTGCTAGCTGTCCAGCCTCATCACAGACACTGCTGCTAGCTGTCCAGCCTCATCACAGACACTGCTGCTAGCTGTCCAGCCTCATCACAGACAGACACTGCTGCTACCTGTCCAGTCTCTATACAGACAGACACTGCTGCTAGCTGTCCAGCCTCATCACAGACACTGCTGCTAGCTGTCCAGCCTCTATACAGACAGACACTGCTGCTAGCTGTTCAGTCTCTATACAGACAGACACTGCTGCTAGCTGTTCAGCCTCATCACAGACACTGCTGCTAGCTGTCCAGCCTCTATACAGACACTGCTGCTAGCTGTCCAGCCTCTATACAGACACTGCTGCTAGCTGTCCAGCCTCATCACAGACACTGCTGCTAGCTGTCCAGCCTCATCACAGACACTGCTGCTAGCTGTTCAGCCTCATCACAGACACTGCTGCTAGCTGTCCAGCCTCTATACAGACACTGCTGCTAGCTGTCCAGCCTCATCACAGACACTGCTGCTAGCTGTCCAGCCTCATCACAGACACTGCTGCTAGCTGTCCAGCCTCATCACAGACACTGCTGCTAGCTGTCCAGCCTCATCACAGACAGACACTGCTGCTAGCTGTCCAGCCTCATCACAGACACTGCTGCTAGCTGTCCAGCCTCTATACAGACAGACACTGCTGCTAGCTGTCCAGCCTCATCACAGACAGACACTGCTGCTAGCTGTCCAGCCTCATCACAAACACTGCTGCTAGCTGTCCAGCCTCATCACAGACAGACACTGCTGCTAGCTGTCCAGCATCACAGACAGACACTGCTGCTACCTGTCCAGCCTCATCACAGACACTGCTGCTAGCTGTCCAGCCTCATCACAGACACTGCTGCTAGCTGTCCAGCCTCATCACAGACAGACACTGCTGCTAGCTGTCCAGCCTCATCACAGACACTGCTGCTAGCTGTCCAGCCTCATCACAGACAGACACTGCTGCTAGCTGTCCAGCCTCATCACAGACAGACACTGCTGCTAGCTGTCCAGCCTCATCACAGACACTGCTGCTAGCTGTCCAGCCTCATCACAGACAGACACTGCTGCTAGCTGTCCAGCCTCATCACAGACAGACACTGCTGCTAGCTGTCCAGCCTCATCACAGACAGACACTGCTGCTAGCTGTCCAGCCTCTATACAGACAGACACTGCTGCTAGCTGTCCAGCCTCTATACAGACAGACACTGCTGCTAGCTGTTCAGCCTCTATACAGACAGACACTGCTGCTAGCTGTCCAGCCTCTATACAGACAGACACTGCTGCTAGCTGTCCAGCCTCATCACAGACAATGCTGCTAGCTGTCCAGCCTCATCACAGACAGACACTGCTGCTAGCTGTCCAGCCTCATCACAGACAATGCTGCTAGCTGTCCAGCCTCATCACAGACAGACACTGCTGCTAGCTGTCCAGCCTCATCACAGACACTGCTGCTAGCTGTCCAGCCTCATCACAGACAGACACTGCTGCTAGCTGTTCAGCCTCATCACAGACAGACACTGCTGCTAGCTGTCCAGCCTCATCACAGACACTGCTGCTAGCTGTCCAGCCTCTATACAGACACTGCTGCTAGCTGTTCAGCCTCATCACAGACACTGCTGCTAGCTGTCCAGCCTCTATACAGACACTGCTGCTAGCTGTCCAGCCTCATCACAGACAGACACTGCTGCTAGCTGTCCAGCCTCTATACAGACAGACACTGCTGCTAGCTGTTCAGCCTCATCACAGACACTGCTGCCAGCTGTCCAGCCTCTATACAGACAGACACTGCTGCTAGCTGTCCAGCCTCATCACAGACACTGCTGCTAGCTGTCCAGCCTCATCACAGACAGACACTGCTGCTAGCTGTCCAGCCTCATCACAGACACTGCTGCTAGCTGTCCAGCCTCATCACAGACAGACACTGCTGCTAGCTGTCCAGCCTCATCACAGACAGACACTGCTGCTAGCTGTCCAGCCTCATCACAGACACTGCTGCTAGCTGTCCAGCCTCATCACAGACAGACACTGCTGCTAGCTGTCCAGCCTAATCACAGACAGACACTGCTGCTAGCTGTCCAGCCTCATCACAGACACTGCTGCTAGCTGTCCAGCCTCATCACAGACACTGCTGCTAGCTGTCCAGCCTCATCACAGACAGACACTGCTGCTAGCTGTCCAGCCTCATCACAGACACTGCTGCTAGCTGTCCAGCCTCTATACAGACAGACACTGCTGCTAGCTGTCCAGCCTCATCACAGACACTGCTGCTAGCTGTCCAGCCTCATCACAGACAGACACTGCTGCTAGCTGTCCAGCCTCATCACAGACACTGCTGCTAGCTGTCCAGCCTCATCACAGACAGACACTGCTGCTACCTGTCCAGCCTCATCACAGACAGACACTGCTGCTAGCTGTCCAGCCTCATCACAGACACTGCTGCTAGCTGTCCAGCCTCATCACAGACAGACACTGCTGCTACCTGTCCAGCCTCATCACAGACACTGCTGCTAGCTGTCCAGCCTCATCATAAACACTGCTGCTAGCTGTCCAGCCTCATCACAGACAGACACTGCTGCTAGCTGTCCAGCCTCATCACAGACACTGCTGCTAGCTGTCCAGCCTCATCACAGACACTGCTGCTAGCTGTCCAGCCTCATCACAGACACTGCTGCTAGCTGTCCAGCCTCTATACAGACAGACACTGTTGCTACCTGTCCAGCCTCATCACAGACAGACACTGCTGCTAGCTGTCCAGCCTCATCACAGACAGACACTGCTGCTAGCTGTCCAGCCTCATCACAGACAGACACTGCTGCTAGCTGTCCAGCCTCATCACAGACAGACACTGCTGCTAGCTGTCCAGCCTCATCACAGACACTGCTGCTAGCTGTCCAGCCTCATCACAGACAGACACTGCTGCTAGCTGTCCAGCCTCATCACAGACACTGCTGCTACCTGTCCAGCCTCATCACAGACACTGCTGCTAGCTGTTCAGCCTCATCACAGACAGACACTGCTGCTAGCTGTCCAGCCTCATCACAGACACTGCTGCTAGCTGTCCAGCCTCATCACAGACAGACACTGCTGCTACCTGTCCAGCCTCATCACAGACAGACACTGCTGCTAGCTGTCCAGCCTCATCACAGACAGACACTGCTGCTAGCTGTCCAGCCTCATCACAGACACTGCTGCTAGCTGTCCAGCCTCATCACAGACAGACACTGCTGCTACCTGTCCAGCCTCATCACAGACAGACACTGCTGCTAGCTGTCCAGCCTCATCACAGACACTGCTGCTACCTGTCCAGCCTCATCACAGACAGACACTGCTGCTAGCTGTCCAGCCTCATCACAGACACTGCTGCTAGCTGTCCAGCCTCTATACAGACACTGCTGCTAGCTGTCCAGCCTCATCACAGACAGACACTGCTGCTACCTGTCCAGCCTCATCACAGACAGACACTGCTGCTAGCTGTCCAGCCTCATCACAGACAGACACTGCTGCTACCTGTCCAGCCTCATCACAGACAGACACTGCTGCTACCTGTCCAGCCTCATCACAGACAGACACTGCTGCTAGCTGTCCAGCCTCATCACAGACACTGCTGCTAGCTGTCCAGCCTCATCACAGACAGACACTGCTGCTAGCTGTCCAGCCTCTATACAGACACTGCTGCTAGCTGTCCAGCCTCATCACAGACAGACACTGCTGCTAGCTGTCCAGCCTCATCACAGACAGACACTGCTGCTAGCTGTCCAGCCTCATCACAGACACTGCTGCTAGCTGTCCAGCCTCATCACAGACAGACACTGCTGCTAGCTGTCCAGCCTCTATACAGACACTGCTGCTAGCTGTCCAGCCTCATCACAGACAGACACTGCTGCTAGCTGTCCAGCCTCATCACAGACACTGCTGCTACCTGTCCAGCCTCATCACAGACACTGCTGCTAGCTGTCCAGCCTCATCACAGACAGACACTGCTGCTAGCTGTCCAGCCTCATCACAGACAGACACTGCTGCTAGCTGTCCAGCCTCTATACAGACACTGCTGCTAGCTGTCCAGCCTCTATACAGACAGACACTGCTGCTAGCTGTCCAGCCTCATCACAGACAGACACTGCTGCTAGCTGTCCAGCCTCATCACAGACAGACACTGCTGCTACCTGTCCAGCCTCATCACAGACAGACACTGCTGCTAGCTGTCCAGCCTCATCACAGACACTGCTGCTAGCTGTCCAGCCTCATCACAGACAGACACTGCTGCTAGCTGTCCAGCCTCATCACAGACACTGCTGCTAGCTGTCCAGCCTCATCACAGACAGACACTGCTGCTAGCTGTCCAGCCTCATCACAGACACTGCTGCTAGCTGTCCAGCCTCATCACAGACACTGCTGCTAGCTGTCCAGCCTCTATACAGACAGACACTGCTGCTACCTGTCCAGCCTCTATACAGACAGACACTGCTGCTAGCTGTCCAGCCTCATCACAGACAGACACTGCTGCTACCTGTCCAGCCTCATCACAGACACTGCTGCTAGCTGTCCAGCCTCTATACAGACAGACACTGCTGCTAGCTGTCCAGCCTCATCACAGACACTGCTGCTAGCTGTCCAGCCTCATCACAGACACTGCTGCTAGCTGTCCAGCCTCATCACAGACAGACACTGCTGCTAGCTGTCCAGCCTCATCACAGACACTGCTGCTAGCTGTCCAGCCTCATCACAGACACTGCTGCTAGCTGTCCAGCCTCCATACAGACAGACACTGCTGCTACCTGTCCAGCCTCTATACAGACAGACACTGCTGCTAGCTGTCCAGCCTCATCACAGACACTGCTGCTAGCTGTCCAGTCTCATCACAGACACTGCTGCTAGCTGTCCAGCCTCATCACAGACACTGCTGCTAGCTATCCAGCCTCTATACAGACAGACACTGCTGCTAGCTGTCCAGCCTCATCACAGACACTGCTGCTAGCTGTCCAGCCTCATCACAGACAGACACTGCTGCTAGCTGTCCAGCCTCATCACAGACACTGCTGCTACCTGTCCAGCCTCATCACAGACAGACACTGCTGCTACCTGTCCAGCCTCATCACAGACAGACACTGCTGCTAGCTGTCCAGCCTCATCACAGACACTGCTGCTACCTGTCCAGCCTCTATACAGACAGACACTGCTGCTAGCTGTCCAGCCTCTATACAGACAGACACTGCTGCTAGTGTCCAGCCTCATCACAGACACTGCTGCTAGCTGTCCAGCCTCATCACAGACAGACACTGCTGCTAGCTGTCCAGCCTCATCACAGACAGACACTGCTGCTAGCTGTCCAGCCTCATCACAGACACTGCTGCTAGCTGCCCAGCCTCATCACAGACACTGCTGCCAGCTGTCCAGCCTCATCACAGACAGACACTGCTGCTAGCTGTCCAGCCTCATCACAGACAATGCTGCCAGCTGTCCAGCCTCATCACAGACAGACACTGCTGCTAGCTGTCCAGCCTCATCACAGACACTGCTGCTAGCTGTCCAGCCTCATCACAGACAGACACTGCTGCTAGCTGTCCAGCCTCATCACAGACACTGCTGCTAGCTGTCCAGCCTCATCACAGACAGACACTGCTGCTAGCTGTCCAGCCTCATCACAGACACTGCTGCTACCTGTCCAGCCTCTATACAGACAGACACTGCTGCTACCTGTCCAGCCTCATCACAGACAGACACTGCTGCTAGCTGTCCAGCCTCATCACAGACACTGCTGCTAGCTGTCCAGCCTCTATACAGACAGACACTGCTGCTACCTGTCCAGCCTCATCACAGACAGACACTGCTGCTAGCTGTCCAGCCTCATCACAGACACTGCTGCTAGCTGTCCAGCCTCTATACAGACAGACACTGCTGCTAGCTGTCCAGCCTCTATACAGACACTGCTGCTAGCTGTCCAGCCTCTATACAGACAGACACTGCTGCTAGCTGTCCAGCCTCTATACAGACAGACACTGCTGCTACCTGTCCAGCCTCTATACAGACAGACACTGCTGCTACCTGTCCAGCCTCATCACAGACAGACACTGCTGCTAGCTGTCCAGCCTCATCACAGACACTGCTGCTAGCTGTCCAGCCTCATCACAGACACTGCTGCTACCTGTCCAGCCTCATCACAGACAGACACTGCTGCTAGCTGTCCAGCCTCATCACAGACAGACACTGCTGCTAGCTGTCCAGCCTCATCACAGACACTGCTGCTAGCTGTCCAGCCTCATCACAGACAGACACTGCTGCTAGCTGTCCAGCCTCTATACAGACAGACACTGCTGCTAGCTGTCCAGCCTCATCACAGACACTGCTGCTAGCTGTCCAGCCTCATCACAGACAGACACTGCTGCTACCTGTCCAGCCTCATCACAGACACTGCTGCTAGCTGTCCAGCCTCATCACAGACAGACACTGCTGCTAGCTGTCCAGCCTCATCACAGACACTGCTGCTAGCTGTCCAGCCTCATCACAGACACTGCTGCTAGCTGTCCAGCCTCATCACAGACACTGCTGCTAGCTGTCCAGCCTCATCACAGACACTGCTGCTAGCTGTCCAGCCTCATCACAGACACTGCTGCTAGCTGTCCAGCCTCTATACAGACACTGCTGCTAGCTGTCCAGCCTCATCACAGACAGACACTGCTGCTAGCTGTCCAGCCTCATCACAGACACTGCTGCTACCTGTCCAGCCTCATCACAGACAGACACTGCTGCTAGCTGTCCAGCCTCATCACAGACACTGCTGCTAGCTGTCCAGCCTCATCACAGACACTGCTGCTACCTGTCCAGCCTCATCACAGACAGACACTGCTGCTAGCTGTCCAACCTAATCACAGACACTGCTGCTAGCTGTCCAGCCTCTATACAGACAGACACTGCTGCTAGCTGTCCAGCCTCTATACAGACACTGCTGCTAGCTGTCCAGCCTCTATACAGACAGACACTGCTGCTAGCTGTCCAGCCTCATCACAGACAGACACTGCTGCTAGCTGTCCAGCCTCATCACAGACAGACACTGCTGCTAGCTGTCCAGCCTCACCACAGACACTGCTGCTAGCTGTCCAGCCTCATCACAGACACTGCTGCTAGCTGTCCAGCCTCATCACAGACAGACACTGCTGCTAGCTGTCCAGCCTCATCACAGACACTGCTGCTAGCTGTCCAGCCTCATCACAGACAGACACTGCTGCTAGCTGTCCAGCCTCATCACAGACACTGCTGCTAGCTGTCCAGCCTCATCACAGACAGACACTGCTGCTAGCTGTCCAGCCTCATCACAGACACTGCTGCTAGCTGTCCAGCCTCATCACAGACAGACACTGCTGCTAGCTGTCCATCCTCTATACAGACAGACACTGCTGCTAGCTGTCCAGCCTCATCACAGACACTGCTGCTAGCTGTCCAGCCTCATCACAGACACTGCTGCTAGCTGTCCAGCCTCATCACAGACAGACACTGCTGCTAGCTGTCCAGCCTCATCACAGACAGACACTGCTGCTACCTGTCCAGCCTCATCACAGACAGACACTGCTGCTAGCTGTCCAGCCTCATCACAGACACTGCTGCTAGCTGTCCAGCCTCTATACAGACAGACACTGCTGCTAGCTGTCCAGCCTCATCACAGACACTGCTGCTAGCTGTCCAGCCTCATCACAGACACTGCTGCTAGCTGTCCAGCCTCTATACAGACAGACACTGCTGCTACCTGTCCAGCCTCATCACAGACACTGCTGCTAGCTGTCCAGCCTCATCACAGACAGACACTGCTGCTAGCTGTCCAGCCTCATCATAAACACTGCTGCTAGCTGTCCAGCCTCATCACAGACAGACATTGCTGCTAGCTGTCCAGCCTCATCACAGACAGACACTGCTGCTAGCTGTCCAGCCTCATCACAGACACTGCTGCTAGCTGTCCAGCCTCATCACAGACAGACACTGCTGCTAGCTGTCCAGCCTCATCACAGACACTGCTGCTAGCTGTCCAGCCTCATCACAGACACTGCTGCTAGCTGTCCAGCCTCATCACAGACACTGCTGCTAGCTGTCCAGCCTCATCACAGACACTGCTGCTAGCTATCCATCCTCATCACAGACACTGCTGCTACCTGTCCAGCCTCATCACAGACACTGCTGCTAGCTGTCCAGCCTCATCACAGACAGACACTGCTGCTAGCTGTCCAGCCTCATCACAGACACTGCTGCTAGCTGTCCAGCCTCATCACAGACACTGCTGCTAGCTGTCCAGCCTCATCACAAACACTGCTGCTAGCTGTCCAGCCTCATCACAGACAGACATTGCTGCTAGCTGTCCAGCCTCATCACAGACACTGCTGCTAGCTGTCCAGCCTCATCACAGACAGACACTGCTGCTAGCTGTCCAGCCTCATCACAGACACTGCTGCTAGCTGTCCAGCCTCATCACAGACAGACACTGCTGCTAGCTGTCCAGCCTCATCACAGACACTGCTGCTAGCTGTCCAGCCTCATCACAGACACTGCTGCTAGCTGTTTAGCCTCATCACAGACAGACACTGCTGCTAGCTGTCCAGCCTCATCACAGACACTGCTGCTAGCTGTCCAGCCTCATCACAGACAGACACTGCTGCTAGCTGTCCAGTCTCATCACAGACAGACACTGCTGCTAGCTGTCCAGCCTCATCACAGACAGACACTGCTGCTAGCTGTCCAGCCTCATCACAGACACTGCTGCTAGCTGTCCAGCCTCTATACAGACAGACACTGCTGCTAGCTGTCCAGCCTCATCACAGACACTGCTGCTAGCTGTCCAGCCTCATCACAGACAGACACTGCTGCTAGCTGTCCAGCCTCATCACAGACACTGCTGCTAGCTGTCCAGCCTCTATACAGACAGACACTGCTGCTAGCTGTCCAGCCTCATCACAGACACTGCTGCTAGCTGTCCAGCCTCATCACAGACACTGCTGCTAGCTATCCATCCTCATCATAGACACTGCTGCTAGCTGTCCAGCCTCATCACAGACACTGCTGCTAGCTGTCCAGCCTCATCACAGACACTGCTGCTAGCTGTCCAGCCTCTATACAGACAGACACTGCTGCTAGCTGTCCAGCCTCATCACAGACACTGCTGCTAGCTGTCCAGCCTCTATACAGACAGACACTGCTGCTAGCTGTCCAGCCTCTATACAGACAGACACTGCTGCTAGCTGTCCAGCCTCATCACAGACACTGCTGCTAGCTGTCCAGCCTCATCACAGACAGACACGGCTGCTAGCTGTCCAGCCTCATCACAGACACTGCTGCTAGCTGTCCAGCCTCTATACAGACAGACACGGCTGCTAGCTGTCCAGCCTCATCACAGACACTGCTGCTAGCTGTCCAGCCTCATCACAGACAGACACTGCTGCTAGCTGTCCAGACTCATCACAGACACTGCTGCTAGCTGTCCAGCCTCATCACAGACAGAGCACTGCTAAAGTAGTATTTTAACACATGTTGTGTAACGATGTGAAGCCTGCATGTAACAGCAGTTATCAACCTGTCTTTTCATCACGGTTCTGTAGTGTAGACTAGTCTGCCCTGGCTGGCTGCATGGCTGAACACTGGTTAAGTGGAGCTAGATTGATAGTCAGTAATAGAAACTACTTGCATATAACGATAAATAAATAGTCTACAGCTGGTATAGATATAATCTATCCATAAATAAACAGTCTCAGCTCTGTCAAAGGCTTCATGGCTGAACGCTGGTTAAGTGGAGCTAGTCTCAGCTCAGTCTGTCTTCATGGCTGAACTCTGGTTAAGTGGAGCTAGTCTCAGCTCAGTCTGTCTTCATGGCTGAACACTGGTTAAGTGGAGCTAGTCTCAGCTCTCTCAAAGGCTTCATGGCTGAACGCTGGTTAAGTGGAGCTAGTCTCAGCTCAGTTTAAGTCTTCATGGCTGAACGCTGGTTAAGTGGAGCTAGTCTCAGCTCAGTCTAAGGAAGTGGTATTTTTTCTCCTCGCTCAAACTTTTTCACCCCGGACGCTTTATCTGGACGTGGGTCAACGGAACCTCCACCAGCCAAAACTACCTAGTAACATTAACATTAGGCCTTCTAATTGCAGTCAATATACTCATAGTATACAGGAGAATGATTGCCTTATGGTGAGGTTAGCTGTGCTGCAAGCCCAAATAATGGTATAAATCCCCTCGCACAGTCCCCGCATTCCGGACAATTATCTCATGGCTTCTGGAAGGAAATGCTGTAGGAATGCTCAACCGGTGTCACTCATTCAGCAGACAGAAACTTTCAACCGGTTTTCCCCATTAAGCAGCGAGTCGGAGTCAGAGGCCGAGCCTTCTCTGGTCTCTACTCCTCCCGTTACGGGGTCTGAAACGCCGAAGCCTCCCACCATTAGCTCTGACAAATTGAAATCCCTAGTCATTGGCGACTCCATTATCCGCAGTATTAGACTTAAAACGAATCACCCAGCGATCATACACTGTTTACCAGGGGGCAGGGCTACCGACGTTAAGGCTAATCTTAAGATGGTGCTGGCTAAGGCTAAAACTGGCGAGTGTAGAGAGTATAGAGATATTGTTATCCACGTCGGCACCAACGATGTTAGGATGAAACAGTCAGAGGTCACCAAGCGCAACATAGCTTCAACCTGTAAATCAGCTAGAAAGATGTGTCGGCATCGAGTAATTGTCTCTGTCCCCTTCCCAGTTAGGGGGAGTGACGAGCTCTACAGCAGAGTCTCACAACTCAATCGCTGGTTGAAAACTGTTTTCTGCCCCTCCAAAAGATAGAATTTGTAGATAATTGGCCCTCTTTCTGTGACTCACCCACAAACAGGACCAAGCCTGGCCTGCTGAGGAGTGACTCCATCCTAGCTGGAGAGGTGCTCTCATCTTATCTACCAACATATATAGGGCTCCAACTCCCTTAGCTCCACAATGAAATAGGGTGCAGGCCAGGCAGCAGGCTGTTAGCCAGCCTGGCATCTTAGTGGAGTCTGCCACTAGCACAGTCAGCTCAGCTATCCCCATTGAGACTGTGTTTGTGCCTCGATCTAGTTTGGGCAGAACTAAAAAATGGCGGTGTTCGCCTTAGCAATCTCACTGGAATAAAGACCTCCATTCCTGTCATTATTGAAAGAGATTGTGATATCTCAAAATAGGGCTACTTAATGTTAGGTAGTTATAGTCAATGAACTAATCACTGATCATAACCTAGATGTGATTGGCCTGATTGAAACATGGCTTAAGTCTGATGAATTTACTGTGTTAAATGAGGCCTCACCTCCTGGTTACACTAGTGACCATATCCCCCGTGCATCCCGCAAAGGCTAACATTTATGATATTTTTTGAAATGTCAATTTACAAAAAAAATGACTGCGTTGTCTTCTTTTGAGTTTCTAGTCGTGAAATCTATGAAACCTACTCAATCACTTTTTATAGCAACTGTTTACAGGCCTCCTGGGCCATATACAGCGTTCCTCTCTGAGTTCCCTGAATTCCTATCAGACCTTGTAGTCATGCCAGATAATATTCACATTTTTTGTGACTTTAATTTTCACATGGAAAAGTCCACAGACCCACTCCAAAAGTCTTTCGGAGCCATCATCGACTCAGTGAGTTTTGTCCAACATGTCTCCCGGACCTACTCACTGCCACAGTCATACTCTGAACCTAGTTTTGTCCCGTGGAATACATATTGTGGATCTTAATGTATTTCCTCGTAATCCTGGACGATCGGACCACCATTTTATTTTATGTTTGCAATCGCAACGAATAATCTGCTCAGACGCCAACCAAGGATAATCAAAAAAAAAGAACTAAATTTAACCTTGCGTAATACTCTAGATGCAGTCGCACCCCTAAAAACAAAAAAACATTTGTCAAAACGAAACTAGCTCCCTGGTATGCAGAAAATACCCGAGCCCTGAAGCAAGATTCCAGAAAATTGAAACGGAAATGGCGCTACACCAAACTGTAAGTCTTCCGATTAGCTTGGAAAGACAGTACCGTGCAGTATCGAAGAGCCCTCACTGCTGCTCGATCATCCTATTTTCCAACTTAACTGAGGAGAATAAGAGCAATCCTAAATGTATTTTTGATACTGTCGCAAAGCTAACTAAAAATCTGCATTCCCGAAGAAAGGATGGCTTTCACTTCAGCAGTAATAAATTCATGAACTTCTTTGACGAAAAAATCATGATCATTAGAAAGCAAATTACGGACTCCTCTTTAATTCTGCGTATTTCTCTAAAACTCAGCTGTCCTGAGTCTGCACAACACTGCCAGGTCCTAAGATGAAGGGAGACACTCCATTTTTTTAATACTACCGTTGAAGTCGGAGGTTTACATACACCTTAGCCAAATACATTTAAACTCAGTTTTTCACAATTCCTGACATTTAATCCTGTCACGCCCTGGCCTTATTATTCTTTGTTTTCTTGATTATTTTAGTTAGGTCAGGGTGTGACATGGGTAATGTTTATGTTTTGTTGGTTTTGGATGTTTATTTGGTAAAGGGGTTATGGGGTGTAAAATATGGTTTTGTGTTTAGTGTAGATGTCTAGCGTTGTCTATGTTGGTGAGTGATCTAGAAGAGTCTATGGTTACCTGAATGAGTTCCCAATTAGAGACAGCTGATGTCGGTTGTCTCTGATTGGGAGCCTTATTTAGGGTAGCCATAGGCTCTCATTAATTGTGGGTAATTGTCTATGTCAGAACGTTTGTAGCCTTTCTGTCTATGCACAACGTTTGTAGCTTCACGGTCGTTTTGTTATTTTGTATAGTTTTGTTAAAGTGTTTCGGGTCGTGTTCATCTTCGTCTTTTAAATAAAAAAAGAGAAGATGTATTCATATCCAGCTGCGCCTTGGTCCTCATTCTCTCCAGTACACGATCGTGACAGAATTACCCACCTTAGGACCAAGCGGCATGGAAGGCGGCAACAGGACCTACCCATAAAGGATTTCTGGACATGGGAGGAGATACTGGATGGTAAGGGGCCGTGGGATCAACCTGGAGAATATCGCCTCCCTCGTGAAGAGCTGGAGGCAGCGAAAGCCGAGAGGAGGCGATATGAGGAGGCAGCACGGAGACAAGGCTGGAAGCCCGTGAGTACAACCCAAAAATTTCTTGGGGGGGGCCTAAAAGGGAGTGTGGCGAAGTCAGGTAGGAAACCTGCGCCTACTCCCTGTACTTACCGTGGAGAGCGAGAGTACGGGCAGACACCGTGTTACGCAGTAGAGCGCACGGTGTCTCCTGTACGCGTGCATAGCCCGGTTCGGTACATTGCAGCTCCACGTATCGGCCGGGCTAGACGGAGCGTTGAGCCATATGTCATGAAGCCGGCCCAACGCATCTGGTCACCAGTGCGTCTCCTCGGGCCGGCGTACATGGCACCAGCCTTACGCATGGTGTCCCCGGTTCGCCTACATAGGCCGGTGCGGGTTATTCCACCTCCCCGCACTGGTCAGGCGACGGGGAGCATAGAACCAGGTAAGGTTGGGCAGGCTCGGCGTTCAAGGGAGCCAGTACGCCTGCACGGTCCGGTATTTCCGGCGCCACCTCCCCGCCCCAACCCAGTACCACCAGTGCCTCCTCCACGCACTAGCTATATGGTGCGTGTCTCCAGCCCTTTACCACCAGTGTCTAAACCACGCACCAAGCCTCCTGTGTGTCCCCAGAGTCCTGTGCGTCCTGTTGCTGCTCCCCGCACTAGCCCTGAGATGCGTGTCCCCAGCCCGGTGCCACCAGTCCCGGCACCACGCACCAGGCCTACAGTGCGCCTCAGCCGGCAGGAGTCTGCCGTCTGCACAGCATTGACTGAACTGCTCGTCTCCCCAGCGCCATCTGAGCCATCCGTCTCCCCAGCGCCATCTGAGCCATCCGTCTCCCCAGCGCCATCTGAGCCATCCGTCTGCAATGAGCCTGCAAAGCCGCCCGTCTGCCATGAGCCCACTGAGCCGTCCGCCAGACAGGAGCCGCTAGAGCCGCCAGCCAGACAGGAGCCGCTAGAGCCGTCCGTCAGACAGGATCTGCCAGAGCCGCCAACCAGACAGGATCTGCCAGAGCCGCCAACCAGACAGGATCTGCCAGAGCCGCCAACCAGACAGGATCTGCCAGAGCCGCCAACCAGACAGGATCTGCCAGAGCCGCCAACCAGACAGGAGCAGCCAGATCCGTCAGCTAGCCATGAGCAGCCAGATCCGTCAGCTAGCCATGAGCAGCCAGATCCGTCAGCTAGCCATGAGCAGCCAGATCCGTCAGCTAGCCATGAGCAGCCAGATCCGTCAGCTAGCCATGAGCAGCCAGATCCGTCAGCTAGCCATGAGCAGCCAGATCCGTCAGCTAGCCATGAGCAGCCAGATCCGTCAGCTAGCCATGAGCAGCCAGATCCGTCAGCTAGCCATGAGCAGCCAGATCCGTCAGCTAGCCATGAGCAGCCAGATCCGTCAGCTAGCCATGAGCAGCCAGATCCGTCAGCCAGCCATGAGCAGCCAGATCCGTCAGCCAGCCATGAGCAGCCAGATCCGTCAGCCAGCCATGAGCAGCCAGATCCGTCAGCCAGCCATGAGCAGCCAGATCAGTTAGCCAGCCATGAGCAGCCAGATCCGTCAGCCAGCCATGGGCCATCCCTCAGTCCGGAGCTGCAGTCCCTCAGTCCGGAGCTGCAGTCCCTCAGTCCGGAGCTGCCATTCCTCAGTCCGGAGCTGCCCCTTCCCCTGGAGCTGCCCCTTCCCCTGGTGCTGCCCCTTACCCTGGTGCTGCCCCTGACCCTGGTACTGCCCCTGACCCTGGTACTGCCCCTGACCCTGGTACTGCCCCTGACCCTGGTACTGCCTCTTACCCTGGTACTGCCCCTTAGTCTGGAACTGCCCCTGAATGCAATGGGGTTAATGTGGAGGGGGGTCGTTTGGAGGAGGCCTAGGAGGTGGTTAGGTACTGTGGTGACGTGGGGACTACGACCAGAGCCGGAGCCGCCACCGTGGAGGGGAGCCCACCCAGACCCTCCCCTAGACTGTGTATGGTGCGCCCGGAGTTCGCGCCTCAAGGGGGGGGTTATGTCACGCCCTGGCCTTATTATTCTTTGTTTTCTTGATTATTTTAGTTAGGTCAGGGTGTGACATGGGTAATGTTTATGTTTTGTTGGTTTTGGATGTTTATTTGGTAAAGGGGTTATGGGGTGTAAAATATGGTTTTGTGTTTAGTGTAGATGTCTAGCGTTGTCTATGTTGGTGAGTGATCTAGAAGAGTCTATGGTTACCTGAATGAGTTCCCAATTAGAGACAGCTGATGTCGGTTGTCTCTGATTGGGAGCCTTATTTAGGGTAGCCATAGGCTCTCATTAATTGTGGGTAATTGTCTATGTCAGAACGTTTGTAGCCTTTCTGTCTATGCACAACGTTTGTAGCTTCACGGTCGTTTTGTTATTTTGTATAGTCTTGTTAAAGTGTTTCGTGTCGTGTTCATCTTCGTCTTTTAAATAAAAAAAGAGAAGATGTATTCATATCCAGCTGCGCCTTGGTCCTCATTCTCTCCAGTACACGATCGTGACAAATCCTAGTAAAAATTCCCTGTCTTAGGTCAGTTAGGATCACCACTTTATTTTAAGAATGTTAGATGTCAGAATAAGAGTAGAGAAGTATTTATTTCAGCTTTTATTTTGTTTCATCGCATTCCCAGTGGGTCAGAAGTTTACATACACTCAATTAGTATTTGGTAGCATTGTTTTCAAATTGTTTAACTTGGGTCAAACGTTTCGGGTAGCCTTCCACAAGCTTCCCACAATAAGTTGGGTGAATTTTGGCCCATTCCTCCTGGCAGAGCTGGTGCAACTGAGCCAGGTTTGTAGGCCTCCTTGCTCGCACACGCTTTTTCAGTTCTGCCCACACATTTTCTATAGGATTGAGGTCAGGGCTTTGTGATGGCCACTCCAACACCTTGACTTTGTTGTCCTTCAGCCATTTTGACACAACTTTGGAAGTATGCTTGGGGTCATTGTCTATTTGGAAGACCCATTTGCGACCAAGCTTTAACTTCCTGACTGATGTCTTGAGATGCTGCTTCAATATATCCACATAATTATCCTGCCTCATGATGCCATCTATTTTGTGAAGTGCACCAGTCCCTCCTGCAGCAAAGCACCCCCACAACATGATCTTGCCACCCCCGTGCTTCACGGTTGGGATGGTGTTCTTCGGGCTTGCAAGCCTCCCCCCTTTTCCTCCAAACATAACAATGGTCATTATGGCCAAACAGTTCTATTTTTGTTTCATCAGACCAGAGGACATTTCTCCAAAAAGTAAGATTTTTGTCCCCATGTGCAGTTGCAAACCGTAGTCTTGCTTTTTTATGGCAGTTTTGGAGCAGTGGTCCTTGCTGACCATTTATTTCAGGTTACGTGTTTTATAGGATTCGTTTTACTATGGATATAGATACTTTTGTACCTGTTTCCCCCAGCATCTTCACAAGGTCCTTTGCTGTTGTTCTGGGATTGATTTGCACTTTTCGCACCAAAGTACGTTCATCTCTAGGAGACAGAATGTGTCTCCTTCCTGAGCGGTATGACGGTTGCATGCTGACATGGTGTTTATACTTGCATACTATTGTTTGTACAGATGAACGTGGTACCTTCAGGTGTTTGGAAATTGCTCCCGAGGATGAACCAGACTTGTGGAAGTCTACAATATTTTTCTGAGGTCTTGGCTGATTTCTTTTAATTTTCCCATGATATCAAGCAAAGAGTCCCTGAGTTTGAAGGTAGGCCTTGAAATACATCCACAGGTAGCCTATCAGAAGCTTCTAAAGCCATGACATAATTTTCTGGAATTTTCCAAGCTGTTTAAAGGGACAGTCAACTTAGTATATGTAAACTTCTGACCCACTGGAATTGTGATACAGTGAATTATACGTGAAATAATCTGTCTGTAAACAATTGTTGGGAAAATTACTTGTGTCATGCACAAAGTAGATGTCCTAACCAACTTGCCAAAACTATAGTTTGTTAACAAGAAATTTGTGGAGTGGTTGAAAAACGAGGTTTAATTAATGATTCCAACCTAAGTGTATGTAAACTTCCGACTACACCTGTATATCTCTTGACACATTGATGAAAATAGTCATGGCCTCTAAACCTTCAAGCTGCATACTGCATCATATTCTAACTAAACTACTGAAAGAGCTGCTTCCTGTGCTTGGCCCTCCTATGTTGAACATAATAAACGGCTCTCTATCCACCGGAAGTGTACCAAACTCACTAAAAGTGGCAGTAATAAAGCCTCTCTTGAAAAAGCCAAACCTTGACAAAGAAAATATAAAATACTATCGGACTACATCGAATCTTCCATTCCTCTCAAAAATGTTACAAAAAGCTGTTACTCAGCAACTCACTGCCTTCCTGAAGACTATTAACGTATAGGAAATGCTTCAGTCTGGTTTTAGACTCCATCATAGCACTGAGACTGCACTTGTGAAGGTGGTAAATTACCTTATAATGGCGTCAGACCGAGGCTCTGCATCTGTCCTCGTGCTCCTAGACCTTAGTGCTGCCTTTGACACCATCGATCACCACATTCTTTTGGAGAGACTGGAAACCCAAATTGGTCTACACGGACAAGTTCTGGCCTCGTTTAGATCTTATCTGTTGGAACGATATCAGTTTGTCTCTGTGGATGGTTTGTCCTCTGACAAATCAACTGTAAGTTTCGGTGTTCCTCAATGTTGCGTTTTAGGACCTCTATTGTTTTCACTATATATTTTACTTCCTGGTGATGTCATTCGGACACATAATGTTAACTTTCACTGCTATGCGGACGACACACAGCTGTACATTTCGATGAAACATGGTGAAGCCCCAAAATTGCTACCCGGATAAAGCACTAAATAAACTTCAGTTAGTGCTAAACACGGCTGCTAGAATCTTGACTAGAACCCCAAAATGTGATCATATTACTCCAGTGCTAGCCTCCCTACACTGGCTTCCTGTTAAGACAAGGGCTGATTTAAAGGTTTTACTGTTAACCTATAAAGCGTTACATGGGCTTGCTCCTATCTATCTTTCCGATTTGGTCCTGCCGTATATACCTACACGTACGCTACGGTCACAAGACGCAGGCCTCCTTACTATCCAATGAATTTCTAAGCAAACAGCTGGAGGCAGGGCTTTCTCCTATAGAGCTCCATTTTTATGGAATGGTCTGGCTACCCATGTGAGAGACGCAGACTCGATCTCGACCTTTAAGTCTTTATTGAAGACTCATCTCTTCAGTAGGTCCTATGATTGAGTGTAGTCTGGCCCCGGAGTGCCAATTCTAGGCTTCTCAACAGTTTTTATCCCCAAGCCATAAGACTCCTGAACAGGTAATCAAATGGCTACCCAGACTATCTGCAGTGTGTCTGGCCGGTTCCACTCTCTCCACTGGGATTCTCTGCCTCTAACCCTATTACAGGGGCTGTGTCACTGGCTTACTGGTGCTCTTCCATGCCATCCCTAGGAGGGGTGCGTCACTTGAGTGGGTTGAGTTACTGACGTGATCTTCCTGTCTGGGTTGGCGCCCCTCCCCTTGGGTTGTGCTGTAGTGGAGATCTTTGTGGGCTATACTCGGCCTTGTCTCAGGATGGTAAGTTGGTGGTTGAAGATATCCCTCTAGTGGTGTGGGGGCTGTGCTTTGGCAAAGTGGGTGGGGTTATATCTGGCCTGGTTGGCCCTGTTTGGGGGTATCATCGGATGGGGCCAAAGTATCTCCCGACCCCACCTGTCTCAGCCTCCAGTATTTATGCTGCAATAGTTTGTGTCGGGGGTTTAGACTCTCTCTCGCTCTCGCTCTCTCTCTCTCTCTCTCTCTAATATTTTCTCTCTCTCGACCTGAGCCCTAGGACCATGCTTCAGGACTACATGGCCTGATGACTCCTTGCTGTCCCCAGTCCACCTGGCCGTGCTGCTGCTCCAGTTTCAACTGTTCTGCCTGTGCCTATGGAACCCTGACCTGTTCACCGGACGTGCTACCTTGTCCCGGACCTGCTGTTTTTGACTCTCTCTCTCCCTCCCTCCCCCCCTCTCTCTCTCTCTACCGCACCTGCTGTCTCTAACTCTTAATGATCGGCTATGAAAAGCCAACTGACATTTACTCCTGAGGTGCTGACCTGTTGCACCCTCTACAACCACTGTGATTATTATTATTTGACCATGCTGGTCATCTATGAACATTGGAACATCTTGGCCATGTTCTGTTATAATCTCCACCCGGCACAGCCAGAAGAGGACTGGCCACCCCTCATAGCCTGGTTGCTCTCTAGGTCTCTTCTTAGGTTCCTGTCTTTCTAGGGAGTTTTTCCTAGCCACCATGCATCTTCATCTGCATTGCTTGCTGTTTGGGTTTTTAGGCTGGGTTTCTGTACAGCACTTTGAGATATTAGCTGATGTAAAAAGGGCTTCATAAATACATTTGATCGATTGATATTCAAATTTGGGGATGCAACAGGGGGAACTGCAGTTGGGTCTCACATTTTTCTTTAACTTTTATTTATATGTATAAAAATGAAAAGTACAGATAATTTTATGGGACAAAAAGGGATAAGTATTTTATGGGACAATAACGGATGATTGTTTTATGGGAGATAAGAAATTATTATTGTTTGGGACAATAAGATATGAAAATGCAAGACTCTCTACCACTGAGAATCCTAGTGGTAGAGTGTCTGTACTGATGGAGACAGGTCTGGGGGAACACATTAACACAGACAGTGGTAGAGGGTCTGTAATGATGGAGACAGGGCTGGGGGAACACATTAACACAGACAGTGGTAGAGGGTCTGTAGTGATGGAGACAGGTCTGGGGGAACACATTAACACAGACAGTGGCAGAGGGTCTGTAGTGATGGAGACAGGTCTGGGGAACACATTAACACAGACAGTGGTAGAGGGTCTGTAGTGATGGAGACAGGTCTGGGGGAACACATTAACACAGACAGTGGTAGAGGGTCTGTAGTGATGGAGACAGGTCTGGGGGAACACATTAACACAGACAGTGGTAGAGGGTCTGTAGTGATGGAGACAGGTCTGGGGGAACACATTAACACAGACAGTGGTAGAGGGTCTGTAGTGATGGAGACAGGTCTGGGGGAACACATTAACACAGACAGTGGTAGAGGGTCTGTAGTGATGGAGACAGGTCTGGGGGAACACATTAACACAGACAGTGGCAGAGGGTCTGTATTGATGGAGACAGGTCTGGGGGAACACATTAACACAGACAGTGGTAGAGGGTCTGTAGTGATGGAGACAGGTCTGGGGGAACACATTAACACAGACAGTGGTAGAGGGTCTGTAGTGATGGAGACAGGTCTGGGGGAACACATTAACACAGACAGTGGTAGAGGGTCTGTAGTGATGGAGACAGGTCTGGGGGAACACATTAACACAGACAGTGGCAGAGGGTCTGTAGTGATGGAGGCCTCTCTAACTACATGTGAGGCTTCTCTCTCAACGTCCCCAGAAATCATCTGGCCTGATTCTAGAACCTCCGCTGGTCAGCAGGTAGACAGACAGGAGGGAGAGAGAGGCTGGAAGGCACATAGAGAAGAGAGAGGCTGGAAGGGAGACAGGGAATAGAGAGTCAGGGAGGGAGACAGAGAAGAGAGGGGCAGGAAGGGAGACAGGGAAGAGAAAGGCAGAAAGGCAGACAGAGAAGAGAGAGGCTGGAAGGGAGACAGAGAAGAGAGAGGCAGGAAGGGAGACAGAGAAGAGAGAGGCTGGAAGGGAGACAGAGAAGAGAGAGGCTGGAAGGGAGAAAGAGAAGAGAGAGACAGTAAGGGAGAAGGGGAAGAGAGAGGCAGGAAGGGAGACAGAGAAGAGAGAGGCTGGAAGGGAGACAGAGAAGAGAGAGGCAGGAAGGGAGACAGAGAAGAGAGAGGCTGGAAGGGAGACAGAGAAGAGAGAGGCAGGAAGGGAGACAGGGAATAGAGAGTCAGGGAGGGAGACGGAGAAGAGAGAGGCAGGAAGGCAGACAGAGAAGAGAGAGGCAGGAAGGGAGACAGAGAAGAGAGAGGCTGGAAGGGAGACAGAGAAGAGAGAGGCAGGAAGGGAGACAGAGAAGAGAGAGGCAGGAAGGCAGACAGAGAAGAGAGAGGCAGGAAGGGAGACAGAGAAGAGAGAGGCAGAAAGGCAGACAGGGAAGAGAGAGGCAGGAAGGGAGACAGAGAAGAGAGAGGCAGGAAGGCAGACAGAGAAGAGAGAGGCAGGAAGGGAGACAGGGAAGAGAGAGGCAGGAAGGGAGATGGGGAAGAGAGAGACAGGAAGGCAGATGGGGAAGAGAGAGGCAGGAAGGCAGACAGAGAAGAGAGAGGCAGGAAGGGAGACGGGGAAGAGAGAGGCAGGAAGGCAGACAGAGAAGAGAGAGGCAGGAAGGGAGACAGAGAAGAGAGAGGCAGAAAGGCAGACAGGGAAGAGAGAGGCAGGAAGGGAGATGGGGAAGAGAGAGACAGGAAGGCAGATGGGGAAGAGAGAGGCAGGAAGGCAGACAGAGAAGAGAGAGGCAGGAAGGGAGACGGGGAAGAGAGAGGCAGGAAGGCAGACAGAGAAGAGAGAGGCTGGAAGGGAGACAGGGAATAGAGAGTCAGGGAGGGAGACAGAGAAAAGAGAGGCAGAAAGGGAGACAGGGAATAGAGAGTCAGGGAGGGAGACAGAGAAGAGAGAGGCAGGAAGGGAGACAGAGAAGAGAGAGGCAGGAAGGGAGACGGGGAAGAGAGAGGCAGGAAGGGAGACAGAGAAGAGAGAGGCAGGAAGGCAGACAGAGAAGAGAGAGGCAGGAAGGCAGACAGAGAAGAGAGAGACAGGAAGGGAGACGGGAAGAGAGAGGCAGGAAGGGAGACGTGGAAGATAGAGGCAGGAAGGCAGACAGAGAAGAGAGAGGAAGGAAGGCAGACAGAGAAGAGAGAGGCAGGAAGGCAGACAGAGAAGAGAGAGGCAGGAAGGCAGACAGAGAAGAGAGAGGCAGGAAGGCAGACGGAGAAGAGAGAGGCAGGAAGGCAGACAGAGAAGAGAGAGGCAGGAAGGCAGACAGAGAAGAGAGAGGCAGGAAGGCAGACAGAGAAGAGAGAGACAGGAAGGCAGATGGGGAAGAGAGAGGCAGGAAGGCAGACAGAGAAGAGAGAGGCAGGAAGGCAGACAGAGAAGAGAGAGTCAGGAAGGCAGACAGAGAAGAGAGAGGCAGGAAGGCAGACAGACAAGAGAGAGGCAGGAAGGGAGACAGAGAAGAGAGAGGCAGGAAGGCAGACAGACAAGAGAGAGGCAGGAAGGGAGACAGAGAAGAGAGAGGCAGGAAGGCAGACAGAGAAGAGAGAGGCTGGAAGGTAGACGGGGAAGAGTGAGGCAGGAAGGGAGACAGGGAATAGAGAGTCAGGGAGGGAGACGGAGAAGAGAGAGGCAGGAAGGCAGACAGAGAAGAGAGAGGCAGGAAGGCAGACAGAGAAGAGAGAGGCAGGAAGGCAGACAGAGAAGAGAGAGGCAGGAAGGCAGACAGAGAAGAGAGAGGCAGGAAGGCAGACAGAGAAGAGAGAGGCAGGAAGGTAGACAGGGAAGAGAGAGGCAGGAAGGGAGACAGGGAAGAGAGAGGCAGGAAGGGAGATGGGGAAGAGAGAGGCAGGAAGGAAGACAGAGAAGAGAGAGGCTGGAAGGGAGACGGGGAAGAGAGAGGCAGGAAGGGAGACAGAGAAGAGAGAGGCTGGAAGGGAGACAGAGAAGAGAGAGGCTGGAAGGTAGACAGGGAAGAGAGAGGCTGGAAGGTAGACAGGGAAGAGAGAGGCAGGAAGGGAGACGGGGAAGAGAGAGGCAGGAAGGGAGACAGAGAAGAGAGAGGCTGGAAGGGAGACAGAGAAGAGAGAGGCAGGAAGGGAGACAGAGAAGAGAGAGGCAGGAAGGGAGACAGGGAAGAGAGAGGCAGTCAGGAAGGGAGGCAGAGAAACAGACAGCCATTGCAGGGGAGAGAAGAGAAGCAGGCGGCCAGGCGGTTAACTGGACTGTGTCACATCCAGCTCTTTCTCTCTTTACTCATGCTGGAAGGTGGAAAAAGCCTGTCAGGTTTGGTTTGGGCTTAGTCCACGGCTCTACGGGCCAAAGACCCCCGTCATCCGTTGTCCATGGCTCAACGGGCCAAAGTCCTGTAAAAAAAACTAAAAACATTTGAAAAGTGGGAGAAGGAAAGGGAGGAGAGGAGGAGAGGAGGAGAGGAGGAGGAAGGGGAGAGGAGGAGAGGGGGAGGAGGAGGAGAGGGGGAGAGGAGGAGGGAGGAGAGGAGGAGAGGAGGAGAGGAGGAGAGGGGGAGAGGAGGAGAGGAGGAGAGGAGGAGAGGAGGAGAGGGGGAGAGGAGGAGAGGAGGAGAGGGGAGAGGAGGAGGAGAGGGGGAGAGGAGGAGAGGAGGAGAGGAGGAGAGGAGGAGAGGAGGAGAGGAGGAGAGGAGGAGAGGAGGCCCTCCTCTTTCTCCCCCTGTCCTCCCCCCCCCCCTCTCCTGGCCCTCCTCTTTCTCCCCCTGTCTCCCCCCCCCTCTCCTGGCCCTCCTCTTTCTCCCCCTGTCCCCCCCC
The DNA here is from genome assembly GCF_029448725.1 of Salvelinus fontinalis. NCBI lineage: Eukaryota > Metazoa > Chordata > Actinopteri > Salmoniformes > Salmonidae > Salvelinus > Salvelinus fontinalis. The sequence goes on along the minus strand of NC_074665.1, from coordinate 3,212,307 downwards.
CTCTCCTGGCCCTCCTCTTTCTCCCCCTGTCTCCCCCCCCCTCTCCTGGCCCTCCTCTTTCTCCCCCTGTCTCTCCCCCCCCTCTCCTGGCCCTCCTCTTTCTCCCCCTGTCTCCCTCTCCCCCCCCTCTCCTGGCCCTCCTCTTTCTCCCCCTGTCTCCCCCCCCCCTCTCCTGGCCCTCCTCTTTCTCCCCCTGTCTCCCCCCCCCTCTCCTGGCCCTCCTCTTTCTCCCCCTGTCTCCCTCTCCCCCCCCTCTCCTGGCCCTCCTCTTTCTCCCCCTGTCCCCCCCCCCCCCTCTCCTGGCCTTCCTCTTTCTCCCCTTGTCTCCCTCCCCCCCCTCTCCTGGCCCTCCTCTTTCTCCCCCTGTCTCCCCCCCCCTCTCCTGGCCCTCCTCTTTCTACCCCTGTCTCCCTCTCCCCCCCCTCTCCTGGCCCTCCTCTTTCTCCCCCTGTCTCCCCCCCCTCTCCTGGCCCTCCTCTTTCTCCCCCTGTCTCCCCCCCCCTCTCCTGGCCCTCCTCTTTCTCCCCTCTCCCCCCCCTCTCTCCTGGCCCTCCTCTTTCTCCCCCTGTCTCCCTCCCCCCCCTCTCCTGGCCCTCCTCTTTCTCCCCCTGTCTCCCTCTCCCCCCCTCTCCTGGCCCTCCTCTTTCTCCCCCTGTCTCCCCCCCCTCTCCTGGCCCTCCTCTTTCACCCCCTGTCTCCCTCCCCCCCCTCTCCTGGCCCTCCTCTTTCTCCCCCCTGTCTCCCTCTCCCCCCCTCTCCTGGCCCTCCTCTTTCTCCCCCTGTCTCCCCCCCCCTCTCCTGGCCCTCCTCTTTCTCCCCCTGTCTCCCTCCCCCCCCTCTCCTGGCCCTCCTCTTTCTCCCCCTGTCTCCCCCCCCCTCTCCTGGCCCTCCTCTTTCTCCCCCTGTCTCCCCCCCCCTCTCCTGGCCCTCCTCTTTCTCCCCCTGTCTTCCCCCCCTCTCCTGGCCCTCCTCTTTCTCCCCCTGTCTCCCCCCCCCTCTCCTGGCCCTCCTCTTTCTCCCCCTGTCTCTCCCCCCCCCTCTCCTGGCCCTCCTCTTTCTCCCCCTGTCTCCCTCTCCCCCCCCTCTCCTGGCCCTCCTCTTTCTCCCCCTGTCTCCCCCCCCCTCTCCTGGCCCACCTCTTTCTCCCCCTGTCTCCCCCCCCCCTCTCCTGGCCCTCCTCTTTCTCCCCCTGTCTCCCTCTCCCCCCCTCTCCTGGCCCTCCTCTTTCTCCCCCTGTCTCCCCCCCCCCTCTCCTGGCCCTCCTCTTTCTCCCCTTGTCTCCCTCCCCCCCCTCTCCTGGCCCTCCTCTTTCTCCCCCTGTCTCCCCCCCCTCTCCTGGCCCTCCTCTTTCTCCCCCTGTCTCCCCCCCCTCTCCTGGCCCTCCTCTTCTCCCCCCCCTCTCTCCTGGCCCTCCTCTTTCTCCCCCTGTCTCCCTCCCCCCCTCTCCTGGCCCTCCTCTTTCTCCCCCTGTCTCCCCCCCCCTCTCCTGGCCCTCCTCTTTCTCCCCCTGTCTCCCTCTCCCCCCCCCTCTCCTGGCCCTCCTCTTTCTCCCCCTGTCTCCCCCCCTCTCCTGGCCCTCCTCTTTCTCCCCCTGTCTCCCCCCCCCTCTCCTGGCCCTCCTCTTTCTCCCCCTGTCTCCCTCTCCCCCCCCTCTCCTGGCCCTCCTCTTTCTCCCCCTGTCTCCCTCTCCCCCCCCCTCTCCTGGCCCTCCTCTTTCTCCCCCTGTCTCCCTCCCCCCCTCTCCTGGCCCTCCTCTTTCTCCCCCTGTCTCCCTCTCCCCCCCTCTCCTGGCCCTCCTCTTTCTCCCCCTGTCTCCCTCTCTCCCCCTCTCCTTGCCCTCCTCTTTCTCCCCCTGTCTCCCTCTCCCCCTCTCCTGGCCCTCCTCTTTCTCCCCCTGTCTCCCTCCCCCCCTCTCCTGGCCCTCCTCTTTCTCCCCCTGTCTCCCCCCCCCCCTCTCC
>NC_074665.1:2852849-2902849 GCF_029448725.1 Salvelinus fontinalis | reverse complement strand
TACATCACAAAAGACTGAAATATAACGAAACTATTTGACTTAAAATAAAAAAAATAAAAACGTTATTAATTATGAAAAATGATGAAAAATATGAATAACATTCCAGCCATGAGTACACCGAGGGCACTTTTGACTGCAGGAAAGGATTGTTTTAAATGAGCACCATCTGCTGAGTGGAACTATGGGTTTTCTAATTATAAAGGTATTTTCATTTTTGCTCAATCTGATTGGGTGGGCCTGGCAAGGCCTGGCTCCCCAGTGGGTTGGCCTGTGTCCACCCAGGCCTTCTCATGCCCAGCTCATGATGACTGAATTGCACATCACAAATAGCTATACTAACCAAGACTTCAGAACAAACTTTTTCAATACCTGGTTTGTATACCCCATTGTTGCCTTAGTTAAGCATTTACTGTTAGATATCATAAGTTGAAATGTCTTTCCTTCCCTACCGGCTACCGATGTCGTTCTTTTGTGAGCTGCTCCGTGCCAAAAACCTGTTAATGCACACTCTTGCTGCCTGCAGATGATATTCCACTGAAACTAGGCTGTGTGTGCAGTGCACATGTGACAGAGGAACCCATTTTTGAAACCAATTTTTGTTGTTATCTTGTGCCAAGTAGATTTTTCACTCTGGAACTACCTATCCAAATGACTTCAACTGGGTTACAAGCAATTAAGACATTTCCGTGGTTTCCAATAACACGAAATAATGAATCCAATTGGATCTTTACATAAAACTTTCACATTTCTTGGCCACTATATTGTAGCCAAACGGTGACTTCTTAACAATGGAAGTCTTAACCAGGCTTTTAAAGCCTTGTTCACACTGCAGGCCTTAATGATCAAATCAGTTTTGTTTTTCAAATCCGTTTTGAATACTGACTGTCCAAACAACAAGTTACAAGTGACCAGATAGGATGTGTGTTCAGACAGTAGTCATTTGCTGACAAGGCTACGCTAGTTGCCATAGTAACGACGTGTGTCCAGTGGTGTAGGATTGGTGGAGGCTCCTATGCTTCCTATCACTCAGAAGTTATGTAACAAGCTAACGTGACAACAATGCCTGCCCAATGACATTTCCCAGTTTCTTCGAATGATCAAAATCATAGTGTAAGAACAGTTTTTTTTTTTTTGATTTCACATGATTTGCTGTTGTGTTTCGGCTACTTTGTGCACGATTTCTCTGTTGTACTACATAGTTGATAAGTTGTATATTTCCACTAAACTACTTTGTTATGCATCATCACAAAAAAAAGTGGGTGTACAGCTTATACCTGCGTATACCCTTCACTACACTACTGATACTTTGTGTTTTACAGAAAGGGCATTCTTCTACATGAGTGCCCTGGTAGTACGGTTGTTGTCCTTCCAGCATCAAGAACCTGTCACACACTGACGGCCAATAGGTTCGCCACGGTGCAAACATGTCCGTGCTCACGTTTTAATGTGACAAGAGTTTATATATGAGAGTTTAGTTTTATAAAGGAGTTTATATATGCGGCCTGGCGAAGAGGTTTAATGAGATGACTGAATGGAAGCTGATAATTCAGATTTTTTTTTTTACTCTGCTAGTGTTGACTGGTCTCTGGAAGAAATTAGGAGTCTCAATGTACACGACCAAGTCAAGACTTAGCACAAATGTATCAGACATGTCACGTTCTGACCTTAGTTCCTTTTTCATGTCTTTATTTTAGTTTGGTCAGGGCGTGAGTTGGGGTGGGTATTCTATGTTGTTTTTCTATGTTTTGTTCTATTCGTTAAATTTCTATGTGTTTGGCCTAGTATGGTTCTCAATCAGAGGCAGGTGTCGATCGTCTCTGATTGAGAATCATACTTAGGTAGCCTGTTTTCCCACTATGGGTTGTGGGTGGTTGTTTTCCGTTTTAGTGTTTTCACCATTCGGGACTGTTTCGGTTTTCATTTTGATTCTCTTGTTATTTTGTATTTTGTATTCATTCTCATTAAAAGTTATTATGTATACGTACCACGCTGCATTTTGGTCCTCCTCTCCTTCCACCAACGAAAGCCGTTACACAGACGCCTGAGAAATACGGTCTCGTGATTGGTCAACAACAAAGCTTCAAACCACCTGATTTTGTTCCACTCAAGTTGTTTTTAGACTGTTATTCGACATAAGTTTTTGCATGCTAGCTACTCTGTTGACAGTTTGACGAGCACAGTTGGTAGCTAACTAGCTTGTTAATTGTTTACAAATGAGTGAATGTTCTAAAAAAGCTAAACAGCTACCTAGCTTGCTAGTTGATAGCTGTGGCTACCTAGCTAGCTAGTTGACAGCTGTGGCTAGCTACCTAGCTAGCTAGTTGACAGCTGTGGCTACCTAGCTAGCTAGCTAGTTGACAGCTGTGGCTACCTAGCTAGCTAGTTGACAACTGTGGCTACCTAGCTAGCTAGTTCACAGCTGTGGCTACCTAGCTAGCTAGTTGACAGCGGTGGCTAGCTACCTAGCTAGCTAGTTGGCAGCTGTGGCTACTTAGCTAGCTAGATGACAGCTGTGGCTAGCTACCTAGCTAGCTAGTTGGCAGCTGTGGCTACTTAGCTAGCTAGATGACAGCTGTGGCTAGCCAAAAAAGGACACGTTTTGAAAGTTGGATCATCTTATCCTTTGAGGCTTTAAAACCCCCTAGAGTCTATTGACGCACGGTGCTATTGTTTGTAGAGATGAGGCGTTTGGAAATTGATCCCAAGGATGAACCAGACTTGTGGAGGTCTGCAACTTTTTTCTGAGGTCTTGGCTGAATTCTTTTGGTTTTCCCATGATATCAAGCAAAGAGGCACTGAGTTTGAAGGTAGGCCTTGAAATACATCCACTTTAGTGCCTCTTTGCTTGACATCATTGGAAAATCTAAAGAAATCAGTCAAGACCTCAGAAAAAGAAAATTGTAGAGCTCCACAGGACTGGTTCATCCTTGGGAGCAATTTCCAAACACCTGAAGGTACCACGTTCATCTGTACAAACAATAGTACGCAAGTATAAACACCATGGGACTACGTAGCCGTCATACCGCTCAGGAAGGAAACGCGTTCTGTCTCCTAGAGATGAACGTACTTTGGTGCGAAAAGTGCAAATCAATCACAGAGCAACAGCAAAGGACCTTGTGAAGATGCTGGAGGAAACAGGTACAAAAGTATCTATATCAAGAGTAAAATCCTATTCCTATATCGACATAACCTGAAAGGCCGCTCAGCAAGGAAGAAGACACTGCTCCAAAACCGCCATAAAAAAGCCAGACTATGGTTTGCAACTGCACATGGGGACAAAGATTGTACTTTTTGGAGAAATGTCCTCTGGTCTGTTGAAACAAAAATAGAACTGTTTGGCCATAATGACCATCGTTATGTTTGGAGGAAAAAGGGGGAGGCTTGCAAGCCGAAGAACACCATCCCAACCGTGAAGCACGGGGGTGGCATTATCATGTTGTGGAGGTGCCTTGCTGCAGGAGGGAATGGTGCACTTCACAAAATACATGGCATCATGAGGCAGGAAAATTATGGGGATATATTGAAACAACATCTCATGACATCAGTCAGAAAGTTAGAGCTTGGTCACAAATGGGTCTTCCAAATGAACAATGACCCCAAGCATACTTCCAAAGTTGTGGCAAAATGGCTTAAAGAGAACAAAGTCAAGGTATTGGAGTGGCCATCACAAAGCCCTGATCCTCAATCCTATAGAACATTTGTGGTCAGAACTGAGAAAGCTTGTGCGGGCAAGGAGGCCTACAAACCTGGCCTTGTTTTCCTTTTGTATAGTTGTGTTTAGTGGGTCAGGACGTGAGCTGGGTGGGCAGTCTGTGTTGTTTGTTCTATGTTAAGTGTCAGTGTTAATTGACCTTGTATGGCTCTCAATCAGAGGCAGGTGTTTTACGTTTTCCTCTGATTGAGAACCATATATAGGTAGGTTGTTTCACATTGTTTGTTGTGGGTGGTTGTCTTCCGTGTCTGTGTCTGTGCACCACACGGAACTGTTTCATTTGTTCGTTCGTTTGTGTCGTCCGTACCTGTTCATGCGTTCTTCGTGTTTGTGTAAGTTCGTTTGTTCAGGTCTGTTGACTTCGTTTAATATTTTGTAAATTCTCAAGTGTGTTTAGTTTTCGTCTTGTTTAATAAATATCATGTCATATCACAACGCTGCGCTTTGGTCCAATCCCTACTCCTCCTCTTCTTCCGAAGAGGAGGAGGACAACCGTTACATACATGTTGAGTGCCCTTCTCTGTAAGCTGAAACTCTTTCCAACAGTTTGCTCCCCATTGAAAACATATGGTTTGAATTAAAGTGGGAAGTTCATAATCACAGATTAAAGGGTATTGTCACGCTCGTCGTTGGAATGAGAAGAGGAGGACCAATGCGCAGCGTGGTAAGTGTCCCTATTGATAATTTATTATCATGAACACAAAACAAAATAACGAGAACAAAACGAAACAGTTCTGAACGGTGAATACAAAAAAATCACTGAACAGAAAATAATCACCCACAAAACACAATGAAAAACAGGCTACCTTAATATGGCTCCCAATCAGAGACAACGACTGACACCTGCCTCTGATTGAGAACCATGCTAGGCCAAACACATAGAAACAGACAACCTAGACATACAACATAGAATCCCCACCCACATCACACCCTGACCGAACAAAACATAGAAACATACAAAGCAATCTATGGTCAGGGCGTGACAGATATGAAGGATCTGGAAAGATTCTGTACACAGGAATGGTCTAAAATCCGTCCTAACGTGTTCTACAATCTCATAAAAGATTTGAGAAAAAGGCTCAGTGCCAGCATTGAGAACAGGGATGTCAATAATTTTGACACTTACCTTTTTGAGATTTGTTTTTTTGCTAGTTATACAAAATATCTTTCTCTGAGCAATTGTATCAGTATAAAATACATTTTTAACTGTTTTTGATAACAAAAAAAGTAATGTAACAAATTACTTTCCACAGTAAGTAACGTTGTAACATAACAAGTTATATTTAACGCAAGCTGGGAGGGAAGTTTGATGTCATGAATGAAACAGAATCACAAAAGATGAGAAGAGATTCTATAATATGTCAGGATTCATTTTAGTTGTGAGACTTCTGTCTTCTGTGCTAGCTGGGCTGCTCTTACAAAGATTATAGAACTGGGAGTGGACAGCTGAGGTGCTTAACTTTCATCAACATAACTATAAAACCCATTTAACTGGTACAACACTTCCACTGACGGTTGGCACAAATACAACATATTTTAGACTATGCCCCCAAATATGATAATGAGCCCACACCAGCACACTGCCCCACCTACAATGAGGTAATGACCTTACATTACATTGTACGGTCATTACATTGAATATATTGGGTATTATTGGGTATTGGGTAGAAAAATGTCCCATTTTAATAGATTTTGCCCACATTGGGGAGAATTCCAACCAGAGTTAAGAGCGCGTAAATGGAAGGTAACTCTATTTTTATACACCTTTTTTCTCTACCTGTCACGATCGTCTAAGGTGGAAACAATAGGCCAAGGTGCAGCGTGGTGAGCGTACATACTTCTTTATTAGAAGATGTCGCCGACCAAACAATAACCATCAAAACGAAAACGTGACGCCAACGTAGCGCTCACAGGCAACTACACATTGACAACGACCCACAAATACAGGTGGGGAAAAAGGCTACCTAAGTATGGTTCTCAATCAGAGACAACGATAGACAGCTGCCTCTGATTGAGAACCACACCCCGGCCAAACACAAAGAAATACAAAAACATAGAAAAAGGAACATAGAATGCCCACCCAAATCACACCCTGACCAAACCAGAATAGAGACATAAAAAGCTCTCTACGGTCAGGGCGTGACACTACCTGTATTCTGACCTTGAACTTAAGCATGAGAATCCAAGTGAAATAACAATTACTTTTATTTTGGTGATAGAACCATTCTCCATACACTGTGATTTGCAAATTGATAAGAGTTATTAATAAGAATTTGTTAATTGAGTAAGCTGTTTGGAGAAGGGGTTTTATAAATATAAATAAGAATTGTTTGATCTATTTTACCTTATGGCTCGCTGGAGACAAATGTGAAACCAGTCACATGGCAGCATATCAATATATCACCCCTTCCACAGTGAAGTTGATGAAATGCTGGCCTTAAAACTTTCAATGATCAAAGTTAGAGACCCAAACTATAGGTTTCTTTAGCCATGCACAAGTGACAGAATAACGACACACCTATCGAGCTTGATTTATGATATCTAGAATGTATTAGTTATACGCCCAGACTTTTCAATGTATTTTTTTTTACAATTTGTATAGTCTTAAATATTAGTAGTATCGGTAGCCACTGTCAGTTATACCCACATACATTAACAACTGTCAGTAGTGTTTAATGTTTAATGTTTCCTTACATTTTGAAGCATTTCATTACATTGTTAGCTTACCTTTCTTTGCTCTGTCATTCCCTCAGGCAACATCAGTGATACCTCTTATAGTAACAGAGCAGTGTTCCTCCAGGCAGCATCGGTGATACCACTTATAGTAACAGAGCAGTGTTCCTCCAGGCAGCATCAGTGATACCACTTATATTAACAGAGCAGTGTTCCTCCAGGCAGCATCAGTGATACCACTTATAGTAACAGAGCAGTGTTCCTCCAGGCAGCATCAGTGATACCACTTATAGTAACAGAGCAGTGTTCCTCCAGGCAGCATCAGTGATACCACTTATAGTAACAGAGCAGTGTTCCTCCAGGCAGCATCAGTGATACCACTTATAGTAACAGAGCAGTGTTCCTCCAGGCAGCATCAGTGATACCACTTATAGTAACAGAGCAGTGTTCCTCCAGGCAGCATCAGTGATACCACTTATAGTAACAGAGCAGTGTTCCTCCAGGCAGCATCAGTGATACCACTTATAGTAACAGAGCAGTGTTCCTCCAGGCAGCATCAGTGATACCACGTATAGTAACAGAGCAGTGTTCCTCCAGGCAGCATCAGTGATACCACGTATAGTAACAGAGCAGTGTTCCTCCAGGCAGCATCAGTGATACCACTTATAGTAACAGAGCAGTGTTCCTCCAGGCAGCATCAGTGATACCACTTATAGTAACAGAGCAGTGTTCCTCCAGGCAGCATCAGTGATACCACTTATAGTAACAGAGCAGTGTTCCTCCAGGCAGCATCAGTGATACCACTTATAGTAACAGAGCAGTGTTCCTCCAGGCAGCATCAGTGATACCACGTATAGTAACAGAGCAGTGTTCCTCCAGGCAGCATCAGTGATACCACTTATAGTAACAGAGCAGTGTTCCTCCAGGCAGCATCAGTGATACCACTTATAGTAACAGAGCAGTGTTCCTCCAGGCAGCATCAGTGATACCACGTAGCCCTTTCCTGCAGTCAAATGAACCAGTAGCCTCGTTGGTGGAATGTTACTTACATTTTTCATAATTTCATAAATAATAAAAGATAATCTGGTGTTTCTATGTCAAACTGTTTTGTTATATTTCAGTCTTCCGTGATGTATATAAAGTATAATATTGGGATACAAACGCAAAATGTAAATACATTTCAACTCTATATCTGAAATGGTACTCTAACGCTCGTCGTTAGGTGGAAGAGAGGAGGACCAAGGCGCAGCGTGGTGAATGTTCATGATGTTGAATTTTAATAATTTATCCAGCAAACAGAAACACTTGACAAAATACAAAACAATAAACGACGTGAACAAACGAACGAAAACAGTACCGTGTGGCGAACAAACACAGACATGGCAACAAACACCCACAAACCAAAAGTGAAACCCAGGCTGCCTAAGTATGATTCTCAATCAGGGACAACGATTGACAGCTGCCTCTGATTGAGAACCATACCAGCCCGAACACAAAAACCCCAACATAGAAAAACACACATAGAACTGCCCACCCCAACCCTGACCAAACTAACTAAAGACAAAACAAAGGAAAATAAAGGTCAGAATGTGACAGTTACACGTGTCCCAAAATATTTAAGCCCGTAACCATGTGTGTGAAGTGTATACTTTTTGTTTAAACTAGATTTGTTTAAGACTACCAAGAAACACTCTGTGTGACCCTGATTGTTGATCCTAGACGTTTCCACTTCACAATAACAGCACTTACAGTTGACCGGGGCAGCTCTAGCAGGGCAGACATTTGACTAACTGACTTGTTGGAAAAGTGGCATCCTATGACGGTGCCACGTTGAAAGTCACTGAGCTCTTCAATAAGGCCATTCTACTGCCAATGTTTGTCTATGGAGATTGCATGGCTGTGTGTTTGATTTTATACACCTGTCAGCAACGGGTGTGGCTGAAATAGCCGAATCCACTAATTTGAAGGGGTGTCCACATACTTTTGTATAGATAATGTACTTATATGTTTCCCCTTTCATCTGTCTAGTGTCAGCTAGTTACTGTCTAGCTAGATCTTCAGCCAGCATGGAACAAAATGGTTGGACGGTTTGTTCAAAACTCAACACATCCATCAGTGCTGCTGGGCACCGCATCACAAGAGACATGCTGTGTACGATTTCAATGTCAGAATGAAGTGGTACCGTTTTATATTAACAGAACAGCATTCCTCAGCAGCAGATGGAGGGGGGGTACGTCATCTCTAGATGTGGTTTATATAGCAAGAATCTCTGCAATGTCAGAATGAAGTGGTACCGTTCCTCAGCAGCAGATGGAGGGGGGGTACGTCATCTCTAGATGTGGTTTAAATTGCAAGAATCTCTGCAATGTCAGAATGAAGTGGTACCGTTTTATATTAACAGAACAGCATTCCTCAGCAGCAGAAGGGGGGGGGGGTACGTCATCTCTAGAAGTTGTTTAAATTGCAAGAATCTCCGTCACTCCATGTGACTGTAACCACGTGACACACACGTGAAAGATGCCTCCTGTCTTGTGTCGTAAATGAGTTTGTAGTTTTTAGTTCAGTTGTTCTTGTGTTTCTATTTAGGTTCTTCTAGCATAAAACACGTAACCCTTCAATAGAAGCTGTATTCCTTAAAAAACAACAAACAAACATTCAAGGTGGTCAAGTAGTCTGGTCCCAGATCTGTTTGTGCTGTCTTTGCCATCTCCCATGTCTTTATAAAGCATGTCAAGTAGTCTGGTCCCAGATCTGTTTGTGCTGTCTTTGCCATCTCCCATGTCTTTATAAAGCATGTCAAGTAGTCTGGTCCCAGATCTGTTTGTGCTGTCTTTGCCATCTCCCATGTCTTTATAAAGCATGTCAAGTAGTCTGGTCCCAGATCTGTTTGTGCTGTCTTTGCCATCTCCCATGTCTTTATAAAGCATGTCAAATGCACCAGCTTCCCCCAAAACCCCCACCATTACCTTTCAGCAGTCTAGCCCTGAGACTCAAACCAGAGGTCCTTGGTCATGCAGCGTCCCAGACAGAAGAGAACAGATTGACACTAGGCGTAAAGAGTATTATAATCCATCGCTGACGCTCTCTTCACAGCTCTTCATATCTATTAGGTACCACTGGAGGCCAAAGTGGCAGAACGCATTAGAGGTTAGAGTGCTGTTCTAGTGTCATCCTATGAGTTTCCATTCTCTCTCTGTAAACATCAACACCCCCTAACGAGCCAACCAATACATAGATGGTAGGTCATGTGATTATTGTTGTTGTGGAAGTCCAGCTCTGTCCACTAGAGGCCAAAGTGGCAGAACGCATTAGAGGTTAGAGTGCTGTTCTAGTGTCATCCTATGAGTTTCCATTCTCTCTCTGTAAACATCAACACCCCCTAACGAGCCAACCAATACATAGATGGTAGGTCATGTGATTATTGTTGTTGTGGAAGTCCAGCTCTGTCCACTAGAGGCCAAAGTGGCAGAACGCATTAGAGGTTAGAGTGCTGTTCTAGTGTCATCCTATGAGTTTCCATTCTCTCTGTAAACATCAACACCTCCTAACGAGCCAACCAATACATAGATGGTAGGTCATGTGATTATTGTTGTTGTGGAAGTCCAGCTCTGTCCACTAGAGGCCAAAGTGGCAGAACGCATTAGAGGTTAGAGTGCTGTTCTAGTGTCATCCTATGAGTTTCCATTCTCTCTCTGTAAACATCAACACCCCCTAACGAGCCAACCAATACATAGATGGTAGGTCATGTGATTATTGTTGTTGTGGAAGTCCAGCTCTGTCCACTAGAGGCCAAAGTGGCAGAACGCATTAGAGGTTAGAGTGCTGTTCTAGTGTCATCCTATGAGTTTCCATTCTCTCTGTAAACATCAACACCCCCTAACGAGCCAACCAATACATAGATGGTAGGTCATGTGATTATTGTTGTTGTGGAAGTCCAGCTCTGTCCACTAGAGGCCAAAGTGGCAGAACGCATTAGAGGTTAGAGTGCTGTTCTAGTGTCATCCTATGAGTTTCCATTCTCTCTGTAAACATCAACACCCCCTAACGAGCCAACCAATACATAGATGGTAGGTCATGTGATTATTGTTGTTGTGGAAGTCCAGCTCTGTCCACTAGCTGATCCAAGTTGACACTGCTCTGTGCTGTTTATAAACACGTTCTCCCTCCGGGAGGTTAAAATTCAGGAGGAGCTCTAGGCCAGACTCTGACACATTATCCTCCAGGAGGATTACATAACTGTCGGTTGTGTTGTGAAGATAAATAGTAGTTCAAGGATTAGGCCATATTTTTCTTGTAAAGCAGAGGCTTTTTCCTCCCTGCAGCACTCAGAAGCCCCGTTTATACCTGGTGCTAACATCAGCTCCCTTTCTCTAGATTTTTTCTGCCCACATTTCTTGACAGTTGTAGACCATGAAAAGACACATTGTAATCTGATTGTGATCAGATCTTCCTGCCACCTATGGAGGTAGTCAGGCACACATTGTGTCTGGATACGAATTTAAAAAAAAACATTGACTTATGACATCATTAATCGTCTTAAAACACATACTTTCATATTATTTTGAAAGAATATCTGTCAAATCATTTTAAGACAGAGATGCACTAGCTAATCTGATCACAAAGCGGACACAGTGGGCGTAAATAGAGACACATTTTAACACAGGGATGCACTAGCTAATCTGGTCACAATGTGGACACAGTGGGCGTAAATAGAGACACATTTTAATACAGCATGTAGCCACAACAAACCTTCATCAGTTAGTGATTGTATCACGTGTTTTGCGATAATTGTGTTGTTTTGGTCTGTTAGTTCATGTGACACTGGGATATATAGGTGTAAGGCCTAGACAATACACAGTGGCGATTTCAGCATATCGATCTTCATGGGGGTTGTCACGCCCTGACCTTAGTTATCTATGTTTTCTGTATTATTTTGGTCAGGTCAGGGGGTGACGAGGGTGGGGATGTGTGTTTTTTAGTCTTGTCTAGGTTTTTTGTAGTTCTATGTTTTTTTTGGTAAGTCTAGGTGTTTGTAGGTTTATGGTGGCCTGAATTGGTTCCCAATCAGAGGCAGCTGTTTATCGATGTCTCTGATTGGGGATCCTGTTTAGGTTGCTATTTTCCATTTTGGTTTTTGTGGGTAGTTGTCTATGTGTAGTTGCCTGTCAGCAATCATTTTTTGTATAGCTTTACGGTTCGTTTGTTATTTTGTTAGTTTGTTCAGTGTTCGTTCTTTGAAATAAAAAAGAATGTACGTATCCCACGCTGCACCTTGGTCTCCTCCCTTTGACGACCGTGACAGAGGCAAACGCCCCAATTTTTTTGATGCGTGCTAGCAAAGCCACTCACTACACAACACTAAACAATACATGAATTGCGCTATAACGTTGATAAACGGTGCCCACAAACTGTTAGGGCCTACATAAAGCTGTCCCAACAGCAGAATCCCAACACCTTACCACTGCTACACCTGGCTATCAGCGGAGCCTTGTCTGGCAGCCAAACAGTTCATTCAGCCTCATTTACTGCCTTTAAAAAAAACACCGCTGATATGGCTGACTTGCTTAAACAAACGTGGTTTCTAATGACAATTGAGATGTACAAACTATGGCATAAGGGAACGATGAGCGGACAAGAGGCAACCCGTAACGTCGATTAAGAAGTTACGTCAGCAGATTGTCAACGTGATTCATGATGATGACTACTAGCTTAGATTTTGAAAGTATGATGTTGACATGATCAGTCCAATCACAGCTGCTGTAGATATAACGTGATTTGACATCATTCTATCTGTGGCCAATGATCTTGAGCCTTCTTGGATAGGCACTTCTAATGTAAATCTATGGCAGCACCCAAGGGACTTAATAATTTGCCAATACGGAAAATTAAGTAAAACCACAAGTCCATATCCTTATCTCTAACCTTGGCCAATTCAGGAAAAGGTCCATTTTAGCTAGCTGGCTAGCTAGCCACAGAAGGACAACAACAGAACGAGATGCAACAATTCAAGTTTTTCTTTCAATGACGTATTGCTCTCAATGGGATTTGATAGGAGTGATGCCAAATCCAAGCTGGCCTCCCTTGACTCTTTTCTTTGGTGTGCCAGGACCATTAACAGTTGAGCTCGCTCAGTTTATCTCAATGCTGATTTGCTGATTTAGACAATTTTTTGTCAAGGGAGGCCAGATGCTCGCTAGCTTCCCTTGCCTTCAATGCTATGGGTGGCAACGATGTCATAGTCGATTTGGACCAGGCAGCATGCGATAGATGGCCTACACATAGACCGCTGTTTCGCTCACTCGGATGCCTTCTCCTGTGAGATATATTCAGCCTATTACGAATGAAAGGAAAATGATGAAACACAGAGAGGCGAAAGATCAATTATTTCATGTTATTTTTTATTTATTTTTTGTCAATTTTGAGGGGGGAAGCCTGGCTTCCCTTGGCATCCATGAATACATGCCACTGGTCCTATAACCATATAGACTGGCCACATTGGGCTGCCTAATTTTTGTATGGAATGAATAGAGATTCTGTGTCACTGGCCTACACACAATACCCCATCATGTCAAAGTGGAATTATGTTTTTTTAAATGAAAAGATGAAATGTCTTCAGTCAATAAGTATTCAACTCCTTTGTTATGTCAATCCTAAATAAGTTCAGAATTAAAATGTGCGTAACAATTCACATAATAAGTGTCATGGACTCACTGTGTGTGTCAATAATAGTGTTTAACAGTATTTTTTGAATGACTACCTGTCACGCCTGTGACTAGGTGGGCGAAAGAACCAGACGCAGAGAGAGAGAGCCGCTTGGGAAAAATATTCCTTTTTACTCTTAACCAAAAATGAATAAGCCCGAACATCCAGGGCGCAGAGAGAACACTTGCCAACAACCCAAAACACACACACGTAACAAAACACAATCCCGCACAAAACATGGGCGGGTCAAACTCCTAATTATAGGGAAGCTCATTACGAAACCAAAAACAACAGGTGCAACTAATAAGACAAAACAAACAGACAAACGAAAAAGGGATCGGTGGCGGCTAGTAGGACGGTGACGACGACCGCCGAGCACCGCCCGAACAGGCAGGGGAGTCAACTTCGGCGGAAGTCGTGACACTACCTCATCTCTGTACTACACAAATACAATTATCTGTCCCTCAGTCGAGTAGTGAATTTCAAACACAGATTCAACCACAAAGACCAGGGAGGTTTTCCAACGCCTCACAAAGAAGGGCACCAATTGGTAGATGGGTAAAAAAGACACAAAAAAAAGACATTGAATACTCCATTGAACATGATGCAGTTATTAATTACACTTTGGATGGTGTATTAATACACCCAGTCACTAACAAAGATACAGGAGTCCTTCCTAACTGAGTTGCCAGAGAGGAAGGAAACTGCTGAGGGATTTCACCATGATTCCAATGGTGACTTTAACAATGGGGATGGATCAACATGATTTCAAGATTATTGCCTTTAAAGTTCCCGACCCCTCATTGGTTTGGATGGTGTCAGCAATTTTTCTCATGTTTCTTTTTTAACTTAACAACATGAATTGGGATATTTGCAAACCACGTCCCTAAATATTCGAATGAGTTCTGACCTCTACACTATAAAGTAGCTGGGCTTCCTGGGATAGCACCTGTTAGACTGGTGTGAGCCATCCTGTGCTGGACTTGGTGTGGGCCATCCTGTACTGGACTTGGTGTGGGCCATCCTGTACTGGGCTTGGTGTGGGCCATCCTGTACTGGGTTTAGTGTGGGCCATCCTGTGCTGGACTTGGTGTGGGCCATCCTGTACTGGACTTGGTGTGGGCCATCCTGTGCTGGACTTGGTGTGGGCCATCCTGTGATTGGATTGGTGTGGGCCATCCTGTACTGGGCTTAATATGGGCCATCCTGTACTGGACTTGGTGTGGGCCATCCTGTGATTGGTTTGGTGTGGGCCATCCTGTGATTGGATTGGTGTGGGCCATCCTGTGCTGGACTTGGTGTGGGCCATCCTGTGATTGGCTTGGTGTGAGCTATCCTGTGCTGGGCTTGGTGTGGGCCATCCTGTACTGGGCTTGATGTGGGCCATCCTGTGATTGGTTTGGTGTGGGCCATCCTGTGATTGGATTGGTGTGGGCCATCCTGTGATTGGATTGGTGTGGGCCATCCTGTGATTGGATTGGTGTGGGCCATCCTGTACTGGGCTTGATGTGGGCCATCCTGTGATTGGTTTGGTGTGGGCCATCCTGTGATTGGATTGGTGTGGGCCATCCTGTGCTGGACTTGGTGTGGGCCATCCTGTGATTGGCTTGGTGTGAGCTATCCTGTGCTGGGCTTGGTGTGGGCCATCCTGTACTGGGCTTGATGTGGGCCATCCTGTGATTGGTTTGGTGTGGGCCATCCTGTGATTGGATTGGTGTGGGCCATCCTGTGATTGGATTGGTGTGGGCCATCCTGTGCTGGACTTGGTGTGGGCCATCCTGTGATTGGCTTGGTGTGAGCTATCCTGTGCTGTGCTTGGTGTGGGCCATCCTGTACTGGGCTTGATGTGGGCCATCCTGTGATTGGTTTGGTGTGGGCCATCCTGTGATTGGATTGGTGTGGGCCATCCTGTGCTGGACTTGGTGTGGGCCATCCTGTGCTGGACTTGGTGTGGGCCATCCTGTGATTGGCTTGGTGTGAGCTATCCTGTGCTGGGCTTGGTGTGGGCCATCCTGTGATTGGATTGATGTGGGCCATCCTGAACTGGGCTTGGTGTGGGCTATCCTGTGCTGGGCTTGGTGTGGGCTAGCCTGTACTGGGATTGGTGTGGGCTAGTCTGTGATTGGTTTGGTGTGGGCTATCCTGTGCTGGGCTTGGTGTGGGCTAGCCTGTACTGGGATTGGTGTGGGCTAGTCTGTGATTGGTTTGGTGTGGGCTAGCCTGTACTGGGATTGGTGTGGGCCATCCTGTGATTGGATTGGTGTGGGCTATCCTGTACTGGGTTTGGTGTGGGCTAGCCTGTACTGGGATTGGTGTGGGCTAGTCTGTGATTGGTTTGGTGTGGGCTATCCTGTACTGGGTTTGGTGTGGGCTATCCTGTACTGGGTTTGGTGTGGGCTAGCCTGTACTGGGATTGGTGTGGGCTATCCTGTGCTGGGCTTGGTGTGGGCTAGCCTGTACTGGGATTGGTGTGGGCTAGCCTGTACTGGGTTTGGTGTGGGCTATCCTGTGCTGGGCTTGGTGTGGGCTAGCCTGTACTGGGCTTGGTGTGGGCTAGCCTGTGCTGGGCTTGGTGTGGGCTAGCCTGTACTGGGATTGGTGTGGGCTAGCCTGTACTGGGTTTGGTGTGGGCTATCCTGTGCTGGGCTTGGTGTGGGCTAGCCTGTACTGGGATTGGTGTGGGCTAGCCTGTACTGGGATTGGTGTGGGCTATCCTGTGCTGGGCTTGGTGTGGGATAGCCTGTACTGGGTTTGGTGTGGGCTAGCCTGTACTGGGATTGGTGTGGGCTATCCTGTACTGGGTTTGGTGTGGGCTATCCTGTACTGGGTTTGGTGTGGGCTAGCCTGTGCTGGGTTTGGTGTGGGCTAGCAGCTGTTGGACGGGTGTGGACTAGCCCGTGTTGGGCTAGCCCGTGTTTGGATGATGTGGGCATGGTGTGGGCTAACCCCTCACCACCTTGCCCAGGAACAGCTGAGAACAGCTGAGAAAAGCTAGCACATTTCCTTACTAGGATAATGGTAGCACGTGTTAAACTGAGGCAGTTAAACTGAGGCAGTGTGACGCTGGTTTACAGTAGCGCATGTTAAACTGAGGCAACGTGACGCTGGTTTACAGTAGCACATGTTAAACTGAGGCAGTGCGACGCTGGTTTACAGTAGCACGTGTTAAACTGAGGCAGTGTGACACTCGTTTACAGTAGCACATGTTAAACTGAGGCAGTGTGACGCTGGTTTACAATAGCACATGTTAAACTGAGGCAGTGTGACGCTGGTTTACAGTAGCACATGTTAAACTGAGGCAGTGCGATGCTGGTTTACAGTAGCACGTGTTAAACTAAGGCAGTGCGACGCTGGTTTACAGTAGCACGTGTTAAACTGAGGCAGTGTGACGCTGGTTTACAGTAGCACATGTTAAACTGAGGCAGTGCGGCGCTGGTTTACAGTAGCACATGTTAAACTGAGGCAGTGTGACGCTGGTTTACAGTAGAACATGTTAAACTGAGGCAGTGTGATGCTGGTTTACAGTTTACAGTAGTTTACAGCACCGGAACAGCTGAGAAAAGCCTGCACAGCTCCTTACATGGATAATAGATCAAGACAAGTGACCTGACTGCTATTGACAACTAGAAGACTAGACCACTGCTGATGTCAGCGAGGAAATAACAAAAAGTGTGCATGTGTACGTATACAGAATGTGCATGCATGTGTGGATCTCTACATGACAAGAAGAATCTCCTCTCCAAAGGTGTTCCTCCAGCTCCTGATGTTGAGGGAACAGAGCGGAATAGAACCATGATCACATGATCAGTCTGGAGCTTTTTGACTGGACAATGATGAAGCATGATGATGACATCACAAAAACAAACAATGGGTCTTTTCTCCGTAGAAACAAAGATGTTGTTTAAAAAAAAAAAAAAAAGGGGCTGAATCCCCCCTCTCCTACCTTCCTAGGGGCTGAACATGTGATGCCCTAACTGGCCTTTGTTACACTGCTAACAGACCCTCTCTGTGTCTGTCTCTGGGCTTGGGAGGATACAAGGGAGGCATTATGCTCTCTCTCTCTCTCTCGCTCTCTTTGTCTCCCCTTTCTCCATCTCTCTGGGTTGTACAGGATGTGTTACAGGGCGGAGAGAAACCAGCTCTTTAGACTAGCAAACAGCAAATCACATGAGAGGCTGAAATAACAGAGGGGTTGTCCTCACAGTCATGTGATGAAAGGAGATGAATTGAACCAATGTTATGTGGTAGCTTAACGCTTTAAAATACAGAGGAAGTCACAGTCAGCGATAGCTGATTTAGAATGTAACACAGAAAATAAGGTGTTACCTGAAAAACCAATTAAATGGATAGTAGTGTAAGCGATTACAGTTGGTTAATTTCACTGTTGAGGCAGTGTGACACTGGTTTACAGTAGCACGTTTTAAACTGAGGCAGTGCGACGCTGGTTTACAGTAGCACATGATAAACTGAGGCAGTGTGACGCTGGTTTACAGTAGCACATGTTAAACTGAGGCAGTGTGACGCTGGTTTAGAGTAGAACATGTTAAACTGAGGCAGTGTGACGCTGGTTTACAGTAGCACGTGTTAAACTGAGGCAGTGTGACGCTGGTTTACAGTAGCACATGTTAAACTGAGGCAGTGTGACGCTGGTTTACAGTAGCACATGTTAAACTGAGGCAGTGTGACGCTGGTTTACAGTAGCACATGTTAAACTGAGGCAGTGTGACGCTGGTTTACAGTAGCACGTGTTAAACTGAGGCAGTATGACGCTGGTTTACAGTAGCACGTGTTAAACTGAGGCAGTGTGACGCTGGTTTACAGTAGCACGTGTTAAACTGAGGCAGTGTGACGCTGGTTTACAGTAGCACGTGTTAAACTGAGGCAGTGTGACGCTGGTTTACAGTAGCACGTGTTAAACTGAGGCAGTGTGACGCTGGTTTACAGTAGAACATGTTAAACTGAGGCAGTGCGGCGCTGGTTTACAGTAGAACATGTTAAACTGAGGCAGTGTGACGTTGGTTTACAGTAGCACATGTTAAACTGAGGCAGTGTGACGCTGGTTTACAGTAGCACGTGTTAAACTGAGGCAGTGTGACGCTGGTTTACAGTAGCACATGTTAAACTGAGGCAGTGTGACGCTGGTTTACAGTAGCACATGTTAAACTGAGGCAGTGCGACGCTGGTTTACAGTAGCACGTGTTAAACTGAGGCAGTGTGACGCTGGTTTACAGTAGCACATGTTAAACTGAGGCAGTGTGACGCTGGTTTACAGTAGCACATGTTAAACTGAGGCAGTGCGACGCTGGTTTACAGTAGCACGTGTTAAACTGAGGCAGTGTGACACTCGTTTACAGTAGCACATGTTAAACTGAGGCAGTGTGACGCTGGTTTACAATAGCACATGTTAAACTGAGGCAGTGTGACGCTGGTTTACAATAGCACATGTTAAACTGAGGCAGTGTGACGCTGGTTTACAGTAGCACGTGTTAAACTGAGGCAGTGCGACGCTGGTTTACAATAGCACATGTTAAACTGAGGCAGTGTGACGCTGGTTTACAGTAGCACGTGTTAAACTGAGGCAGTGCGACGCTGGTTTACAGTAGCACGTGTTAAACTGAGGCAGTGTGACGCTGGTTTACAGTAGCACGTGTTAAACTGAGGCAGTGTGACGCTGGTTTACAGTAGCACATGTTAAACTGAGGCAGTGTGACGCTGGTTTACAGTAGCACATGTTAAACTGAGGCAGTGTGACGCTGGTTTACAGTAGCACGTGTTAAACTGAGGCAGTGTGACGCTGGTTTACAGTAGCACATGTTAAACTGAGGCAGTGTGACGCTGGTTTACAGTAGCACATGTTAAACTGAGGCAGTGTGACGCTGGTTTACAGAAGCACATGTTAAACTGAGGCAGTGTGACGCTGGTTTACAGTAGCACGTGTTAAACTGAGGCAGTATGACGCTGGTTTACAGTAGCACGTGTTAAACTGAGGCATTGTGACGCTGGTTTACAGTAGAACATGTTAAACTGAGGCAGCGTGACGCTGGTTTACAGTAGTACGTGTTAAACTGAGGCAGTGCGACGCTGGTTTACAGTAGCACGTGTTAAACTGAGGCAGTGTGACACTCGTTTACAGTAGCACATGTTAAACTGAGGCAGTGTGACGCTGGTTTACAGTAGCACGTGTTAAACTGAGGCAGTGCGACGCTGGTTTACAGTAGCACGTGTTAAACTGAGGCAGTGTGCAGCTGGTTTACAGTAGCACGTGTTAAACTGAGGCAGTGTGACGCTGGTTTACAGTAGCACATGTTAAACTGAGGCAGTGTGACGCTGGTTTACAGTAGCACGTGTTAAACTGAGGCAGTGCGACGCTGGTTTACAGTAGCACGTGTTAAACTGAGGCAGTGTGCAGCTGGTTTACAGTAGCACGTGTTAAACTGAGGCAGTGTGACGCTGGTTTACAGTAGCACGTGTTAAACTGAGGCAGTGCGACGCTGGTTTACAGTAGCACGTGTTAAACTGAGGCAGTGTGCAGCTGGTTTACAGTAGCACGTGTTAAACTGAGGCAGTGTGACGCTGGTTTACAGTAGCACATGTTAAACTGAGGCAGTGTGACGCTGGTTTAGAGTAGAACATGTTAAACTGAGGCAGTGTGACGCTGGTTTACAATAGCACATGTTAAACTGAGGCAGTGTGACGCTGGTTTACAGTAGCACATGTTAAACTGAGGCAGTGCGATGCTGGTTTACAGTAGCACGTGTTAAACTAAGGCAGTGCGACGCTGGTTTACAGTAGCACGTGTTAAACTGAGGCAGTGTGACGCTGGTTTACAGTAGCACATGTTAAACTGAGGCAGTGCGGCGCTGGTTTACAGTAGCACATGTTAAACTGAGGCAGTGTGACGCTGGTTTACAGTAGAACATGTTAAACTGAGGCAGTGTGATGCTGGTTTACAGTAGCACATGTTAAACTGAGGCAGTGTGACACTGGTTTACAGTAGCACGTGTTAAACTGATGCAGTGTGACGCTGGTTTACAGTAGCACATGTTAAACTGAGGCAGTGTGACGCTGGTTTACAGTAGCACGTGTTAAACTGATGCAGTGCGGCGCTGGTTTACAGTAGCACATGTTAAACTGAGGCAGTGTGACGCTGGTTTAGAGTAGCACGTGTTAAACTGAGGCAGTGTGACGCTGGTTTACAGTAGCACATGTTAAACTGAGGCGGTGTGACGCTGGTTTACAGTAGCACGTGTTAAACTGAGGCAGTGTGACACTGGTTTACAGTAGAACATGTTAAACTGATGCAGTGCGACGCTGGTTTACAGTAGCACATGTTAAACTGAGGCAGTGTGACGCTGGTTTACAGTAGCACGTGTTAAACTGATGCAGTGTGACGCTAGTTTACTGTAGTAGCATACTCCCACTATTGCTTCTCCAACACTCTGAGGCTGTGTCCCAATTGGCATCCTATTCATTCTTATTTTGACCAGAGCCCTATGGACCATTGTGATATGCAACTTTTCAGGGAAGTTAGGAACCAATATACACAGGCAGTTAGGAAAGCAAAGGCTAGCTTTTTCAAGCAGAAATTTGCATCCTGTCGTACAAACTCAAAAAAGTTCTGGGACACTCTAATGTCCATGGAGAATAAGAGCACCTCCTCCCAGCTGCCACTGCACTGAGGCTAGGAAACACTGTCACCACCGATAAATCCACTATAATTGAGAATTTCAATAAACATTTCTCTATGGCTGGCCATGCTTTCCACCTGGCTACCCCTACCCCGGTCAACAGCCCTCCACCCCCCACAGCAACTCGCCCAAGCCTCCCCCATTTCTCTGTCACCCAAATCCAGATAGCTGATGTTCTGAAAGAGCTGCAAAATCTGGACCCCTACAAATCAGCCAGGCTAGACAATCTGGACCCTCTCTTTCTAAAATGATCTGCCGAAATTGTTGCAACCCCAATTACTAGCCTTTTCAACCTCTCTTTCGTATCGTCTGAGATCCCCATAGATTTTAAAGCTGCCGCGGTCATCCCCCTCTTCAAAGGGTGAGACACTCTAGACCCAAACTGCTACAGACCTATATCTATCCTACCCTGCCTTTCTAAGGTCTTCGAAAGCCAAGTTAACAAACAGATCAGTGACCATTTCGAAATCCCACCGTACCTTCTCCGCTATGCAATCTGGTTTCAGAGCTGGTCATTGGTGCACCTCAGCCACGCTCAAGGTCCTAAACAATATCATAACCGCCATCGATAAGAGACATTACTGTGCAGCCATATTCATTGACCTGGCCAAGGCTTTCGACTCTGTCAATCACCACATTCTTATTGGCAGACTCAATCAAATCGGAGGGCCTGTTGTCCGGACCTCTGGCAGTCTCTATGGGGGTGGCCACAGGGTTCAATTCTCGGGCTGACTGTCTTCTCTGTATACATCAATGATGTCGCTCTTGCTGCTGGTGATTCTCTGATCCACCTCTACGCAGACGACACCATTCTGTATACTTCTGGCCCTTCTTTGGACACTGCAAGTAAAACTAAATGCATGCTCTTCAACCGATCACTGCCCACACCTGCCCACCCGTCTAGCATCACTACTCTAGACGGTTCTGACTTAGAATATGTGGACAACTACAAATACCTAGGTGTCTGGCTAGACTGTAAACTCTCCTTCCAGACTCACATTAAGCATCTCCCAATCCAAAATTAAATCTATAATTAAATGTTCCTATTTCACAACAAAGCATGCTTCACTCATACTGCCAAACATACCCTCGTAAAACTGACCATCCTACCGATCCTCGACTTCGGTGATGTCATCTACAAAATAACCTCCAACACTCTACTCAACAAATTGGATCTAGTCTATCACAATGGCATCCGTTTTGTCACCAAAGCCCCATATACTACCCACCACTGCGACCTGTATGCTTTCGTTGGCTGACTCTCGCTTCATACTCGTCGCCAAACCCACTGGCTCCAGGTCATCTATAAGTCTTTGCTAGGTAAAGCCCCGCCTTATCTCAGCTCACTGGTCACCATAGCAGCACCCACTCGTAGCACGCGCTCCAGCAGGTAAATCTCACTGGTCACCCCCAAAGCCAATTCCTCCTTTGGCCCCCTTTCCTTCCAGTTCTCTGCTGACAATGACTGGAACAAACTGAAAAAAATCACTGAAGCTGGAGACTCATAACTCCCTCACTAGCTTTAAGCATCAACTGTCAGAGCATCTCACAGATCACTGCACCTGTACATAGCTCATCTGTAAATAGCCCATCCAACTACCTCATCCCCATACTGTATTTATTTATTTATCTTGCTTCTTTGCACCCCAGTATCTCTACTTGTACATTCATCTTCTGCACATCTATCACTCCAGTGTTTAATTGGTATATTGTAATTACTTTGCCACCATGGCTTATTTATTGCCTTACCTCTCCTATCCTACCTCATTTCCACACTCACTGTATATTGGCTTTTTCTACTGTGTTATTGACTGTATGTATGTTTATTCCATGTGTAACTCTGTGTTGTTGTATGTGTCGAACTGCTTTGCTTTATCTTGGCCAGGTCGCAGTTGTAAATGAGAACTTGTTCTCAACTAGCCTACCTGATTAAATAAAGGTGAAATAAATAAAATAAAAAAATGTAAAAATTGTCTAAAGTAGTGTGCTATGCAGGAAATAGGTTGCAATTTGGGACACATGTATTGAGTCTAAATGTTAATTATATGAATCACAGACAACAACAGCAATTAATCTCTTTCCTCTGCAGCATGCCATTTGACATTTTCATCTTCCACTCTCATTGGGTAAATCCCAAATGGCACCCTATTCCCTATATAGTGCACATCGGAACCTGGTAGTGCACTATATAGAGAATAGGGTCCCATTTGAGACGCATCCATTGTTTTGTTTCCCGCAGCGAGAGCTGAGAAGTGATGAGTGAAGGGAACAAAGATGAAAATGGGGATGTTATGTGAAGCATGAGCAATGAGTGAAGATTATTAATTACAGAGTAGTTCATAAACATTTTTATTTTAAATTAATTAATTTTTCATATAATGTCATCCTGTCAGAGTGGAGATAACATACACACAGAACGCTGCTGTAGCCTGCTTTTCAGATCAGTTTCTGATGTCTGGTTGTGGCAATATCAACCACCCCTGTGTTACATCTGTCCTGGTTGGCAGAATCAGGATCAGGGGACAGACCATTGGTGTTTTAAACTGTTAGATGAGGACCATACCTCATTTAGAAGATGAAGGCATCATTTGGCTAAATATTATGCCCCTGGAGCACATTACGTATCTGTGGCAATTGAGTTTCTAAGAAGACACAACGTGATCTGGAGATGCAGGCTAGCAGAATGAGGAGGGGGTTGTTCAGGCTAGCAGAATGAGGAGAGGTTGTTCAGGCTAGCAGAATGAGGAGGGGTTGTTCAGGCTAGCAGAATGAGGAGGGGTTGTTCAGGCTAGCAGAATGAGGAGGGGTTGTTCAGGCTAGCAGAATGAGGAGGGGTTGTTCAGGCTAGCAGAATGAGGAGGGGTTGTTCAGGCTAGCAGAATGAGGAGGGGTTGTTCAGGCTAGCAGAATGAGGAGAGGTTGTTCAGGCTAGCAGAATGAGGAGGGGTTGTTCAGGCTAGCAGAATGAGGAGGGGTTGTTCAGGCTAGCAGAATGGGGAGGGGGTTGTTCAGGCTAGCAGAATGAGGAAGGGTTGTTCAGGCTAGCAGAATGAGGAGGGGTTGTTCAGGCTAGCAGAATGAGGGGGGGGGGGGGGGTTGTTCAGGCTAGCAGAATGAGGAGGGGTTGTTCAGGCTAGCAGAATGAGAAGGGGTTGTTCAGGCTAGCAGAATGAGGAGGGGTTGTTCAGGCTAGCAGAATGAGGAGGGGTTGTTCAGGCTAGCAGAATGAGGAGGGGTTGTTCAGGCTAGCAGAATGAGGAGGGGTTGTTCAGGCTAGCAGAATGAGGAGGGGTTGTTCAGGCTAGCAGAATGAGGAGAGGTTGTTCAGGCTAGCAGAATGAGGAGGGGTTGTTCAGGCTAGCAGAATGAGGAGAGGTTGTTCAGGCTAGCAGAATGAGGAGAGGTTGTTCAGGCTAGCAGAATGAGGAGGGGGTTGTTCAGGCTAGCAGAATGAGGAGAGGTTGTTCAGGCTAGCAGAAGGAGGAGGGATTGTTCAGGCTAGCAGAATGAGGAGGTGTTGTTCAGGCTAGCAGAATGAGGAGGGGTTGTTCAGGCTAGCAGAATGGGGAGGGGGTTGTTCAGGCTAGCAGAATGAGGAAGGGTTGTTCAGGCTAGCAGAATGAGGAGGGGTTGTTCAGGCTAGCAGAATGAGGGGGGGTTGTTCAGGCTAGCAGAATGAGGAGGGGTTGTTCAGGCTAGCAGAATGAGGAGGGGTTGTTCAGGCTAGCAGAATGAGGAAGGGTTGTTCAGGCTAGCAGAATGAGGAGGGGGTTGTTCAGGCTAGCAGAATGGGGGGGGGGGGGGGGTTGTTCAGGCTAGCAGAATGAGGAGGGGTTGTTCAGGCTAGCAGAATGAGGAGGGGTTGTTCAGGCTAGCAGAATGAGGAGGGGTTGTTCAGGCTAGCAGAATGAGGAGGGGTTGTTCAGGCTAGCAGAATGAGGAGGGGTTGTTCAGGCTAGCAGAATGAGGAGGGGTTGTTCAGGCTAGCAGAATGAGGAGGGGTTGTTCAGGCTAGCAGAATGAGGAGGGGTTGTTCAGGCTAGCAGAATGAGGAGAGGTTGTTCAGGCTAGCAGAATGAGGAGGGGTTGTTCAGGCTAGCAGAATGAGGAGGGGTTGTTCAGGCTAGCAGAATGGGGAGGGGGTTGTTCAGGCTAGCAGAATGAGGAAGGGTTGTTCAGGCTAGCAGAATGAGGAGGGGTTGTTCAGGCTAGCAGAATGAGGGGGGGGGGGGGGGGTTGTTCAGGCTAGCAGAATGAGGAGGGGTTGTTCAGGCTAGCAGAATGAGAAGGGGTTGTTCAGGCTAGCAGAATGAGGAGGGGTTGTTCAGGCTAGCAGAATGAGGAGGGGTTGTTCAGGCTAGCAGAATGAGGAGGGGTTGTTCAGGCTAGCAGAATGAGGAGGGGTTGTTCAGGCTAGCAGAATGAGGAGGGGTTGTTCAGGCTAGCAGAATGAGGAGAGGTTGTTCAGGCTAGCAGAATGAGGAGGGGTTGTTCAGGCTAGCAGAATGAGGAGAGGTTGTTCAGGCTAGCAGAATGAGGAGAGGTTGTTCAGGCTAGCAGAATGAGGAGGGGGTTGTTCAGGCTAGCAGAATGAGGAGAGGTTGTTCAGGCTAGCAGAAGGAGGAGGGATTGTTCAGGCTAGCAGAATGAGGAGGTGTTGTTCAGGCTAGCAGAATGAGGAGGGGTTGTTCAGGCTAGCAGAATGAGGAGAGGTTGTTCAGGCTAGCAGAATGAGGGGGGGGGGGGTTGTTCAGGCTAGCAGAATGAGGAGGGGTTGTTCAGGCTAGCAGAATGGGGAGGGGGTTGTTCAGGCTAGCAGAATGAGGAAGGGTTGTTCAGGCTAGCAGAATGAGGAGGGGTTGTTCAGGCTAGCAGAATGAGGGGGGGTTGTTCAGGCTAGCAGAATGAGGAGGGGTTGTTCAGGCTAGCAGAATGAGGAGGGGTTGTTCAGGCTAGCAGAATGAGGAAGGGTTGTTCAGGCTAGCAGAATGAGGAGGGGGTTGTTCAGGCTAGCAGAATGGGGGGGGGGGGGGGTTGTTCAGGCTAGCAGAATGAGGAGGGGTTGTTCAGGCTAGCAGAATGAGGAGGGGTTATTCAGGCTAGCAGAATGAGGAGGGGTTGTTCAGGCCAGCAGAATGAGGAGGGGTTGTTCAGGCTAGCAGAATGAGGAGGGGTTGTTCAGGCTAGCAGAATGAGGGGGGGTTGTTCAGGTTAGCAGAATGAGGAGGGGTTGTTCAGACTAGCAGAATGAGGAGGGGTTGTTCAGGCTAGCAGAATGAGGAGGGGTTGTTCAGGCTAGCAGAATGAGGAGGGGTTGTTCAGGCTAGCAGAATGAGGAGGGGGTTGTTCAGGCTAGCAGAATGAGGAGAGGTTGTTCAGGCTAGCAGAAGGAGGAGGAGGTTGTTCAGGCTAGCAGAATGAGGAGGGGTTGTTCAGGCTAGCAGAATGAGGAGGTGTTGTTCAGGCTAGCAGAATGAGGAGGGGGTTGTTCAGGCTAGCAGAATGGGGGGGGGGGGGGGGGGGTTGTTCAGGCTAGCAGAATGAGGGGGGGGGGGGGGGGTTGTTCAGGCTAGCAGAATGAGGAGAGGTTGTTCAGGCTAGCAGAATGAGGAGAGGTTGTTCAGGCTAGCAGAATGAGGAGTGGGTTGTTCAGGCTAGCAGAATGAGGGGGGGTTGTTCAGGCTAGCAGAATGAGGAGAGGTTGTTCAGGCTAGCAGAATGAGGAGGGGTTGTTCAGGCTAGCAGAATGGGGGGGGGGGGGGGGGGGGGTTGTTCAGGCTAGCAGAATGAGGAGGGGTTGTTCAGGCTAGCAGAATGAGGAGGGGTTGTTCAGGCTAGCAGAATGAGGAGGGGTTGTTCAGGCTAGCAGAATGAGGAAGGGTTGTTCAGGCTAGCAGAATGAGGAGGGGTTGTTCAGGCTAGCAGAATGAGGAGTGGGTTGTTCAGGCTAGCAGAATGGGGAGGGGGTTGTTCAGGCTAGCAGAATGAGGAGGGGGTTGTTCAGGCTAGCAGAATGAGGGGGGGGGGGGGTTGTTCAGGCTAGCAGAATGAGGAGAGGTTGTTCAGGCTAGCAGAATGAGGAGGGGTTGTTCAGGCTAGCAGAATGAGGGGGGGTTGTTCAGGCTAGCAGAATGAGGAGGAGGTTGTTCAGGCTAGCAGAATGAGGAAGGGTTGTTCAGGCTAGCAGAATGAGGAGGGGGTTGTTCAGGCTAGCAGAATGAGGAGAGGTTGTTCAGGCTAGCAGAATGAGGAGAGGTTGTTCAGGCTAGCAGAATGAGGAGAGGTTGTTCAGGCTAGCAGAATGAGGAGGGGTTGTTCAGGCTAGCAGAATGAGGAGGGGGTTGTTCAGGCTAGCAGAATGAGGAGGGGTTGTTCAGGCTAGCAGAATGAGGAGGGGGTTGTTCAGGCTAGCAGAATGAGGAGGGGGTTGTTCAGGCTAGCAGAATGAGGAGGGGGTTGTTCAGGCTAGCAGAATGAGGAAGGGTTGTTCAGGCTAGCAGAATGAGGAGGGGGTTGTTCAGGCTAGCAGAATGAGGAGGGGTTGTTCAGGCTAGCAGAATGAGGAGAGGTTGTTCAGGCTAGCAGAATGAGGAGAGGTTGTTCAGGCTAGCAGAATGAGGAGGGGTTGTTCAGGCTAGCAGAATGAGGAGGGGGTTGTTCAGGCTAGCAGAATGAGGAGAGGTTGTTCAGGCTAGCAGAATGAGGAGGGGGTTGTTCAGGCTAGCAGAATGAGGAGAGGTTGTTCAGGCTAGCAGAATGAGGAGAGGTTGTTCAGGCTAGCAGAATGAGGAGAGGTTGTTCAGGCTAGCAGAATGAGGGGGGGGGGGGGTTGTTCAGGCTAGCAGAATGAGGAGAGGTTGTTCAGGCTAGCAGAATGGGGAGAGGTTGTTCAGGCTAGCAGAATGAGGAGGGGGTTGTTCAGGCTAGCAGAATGAGGAGAGGTTGTTCAGGCTAGCAGAATGAGGGGGGGGGGGGGGTTGTTCAGGCTAGCAGAATGAGGAGGGGTTGTTCAGGCTAGCAGAATGAGGAGGGGTTGTTCAGGCTAGCAGAATGGGGAGGGGGTTGTTCAGGCTAGCAGAATGAGGAGAGGTTGTTCAGGCTAGCAGAATGAGGAGGGGGTTGTTCAGGCTAGCAGAATGAGGAGAGGTTGTTCAGGCTAGCAGAATGAGGGGGGGGGGGGGTTGTTCAGGCTAGCAGAATGAGGAGGGGTTGTTCAGGCTAGCAGAATGAGGAGGGGTTGTTCAGGCTAGCAGAATGAGGAGGTGTTGTTCAGGCTAGCAGAATGAGGAGAGGTTGTTCAGGCTAGCAGAATGAGGAGGGGGTTGTTCAGGCTAGCAGAATGAGGAGAGGTTGTTCAGGCTAGCAGAATGAGGAGGGGTTGTTCAGGCTAGCAGAATGAGGAGGGGTTGTTCAGGCTAGCAGAATGGGGAGGGGGTTGTTCAGGCTAGCAGAATGAGGAAGGGTTGTTCAGGCTAGCAGAATGAGGAGGGGTTGTTCAGGCTAGCAGAATGAGGGGGGGGGGGGGGTTGTTCAGGCTAGCAGAATGAGGAGGGGTTGTTCAGGCTAGCAGAATGAGAAGGGGTTGTTCAGGCTAGCAGAATGAGGAGGGGTTGTTCAGGCTAGCAGAATGAGGAGGGGTTGTTCAGGCTAGCAGAATGAGGAGGGGTTGTTCAGGCTAGCAGAATGAGGAGGGGTTGTTCAGGCTAGCAGAATGAGGAGGGGTTGTTCAGGCTAGCAGAATGAGGAGAGGTTGTTCAGGCTAGCAGAATGAGGAGGTGTTGTTCAGGCTAGCAGAATGAAGAAGGGTTGTTCAGGCTAGCAGAATGAGGGGGGGGGGGGGTTGTTCAGGCTAGCAGAATGAGGGGGGGGGGGGGGTTGTTCAGGCTAGCAGAATGAGGAGAGGTTGTTCAGGCTAGCAGAATGAGGAGGGGGTGTTCAGGCTAGCAGAATGAGGAGGTGTTGTTCAGGCTAGCAGAATGAGGAGAGGTTGTTCAGGCTAACAGAATGAGGAGGGGTTGTTCAGGCTAGCAGAATGAGGGGGGGGGGGGGGTTGTTCAGGCTAGCAGAATGAGGAGAGGTTGTTCAGGCTAGCAGAATGAGGAGAGGTTGTTCAGGCTAGCAGAATGAGGAGAGGTTGTTCAGGCTAGCAGAATGAGGAGGGGGTTGTTCAGGCTAGCAGAATGAGGAGGGGGTTGTTCAGGCTAGCAGAAGGAGGAGGGGTTGTTCAGGCTAGCAGAATGAGGAGGGGGTTGTTCAGGCTAGCAGAATGAGGAGAGGTTGTTCAGGCTAGCAGAAGGAGGAGGGGTTGTTCAGGCTAGCAGAATGAGGGGGGGGGGGGGGTTGTTCAGGCTAGCAGAATGAGGAGAGGTTGTTCAGGCTAGCAGAATGAGGGGGGGGGGGGGGTTGTTCAGGCTAGCAGAATGAGGAGGGGTTGTTCAGGCTAGCAGAATGAGGAGGGGTTGTTCAGGCTAGCAGAATGAGGAGGTGTTGTTCAGGCTAGCAGAATGAGGAGAGGTTGTTCAGGCTAGCAGAATGAGGAGGGGGTTGTTCAGGCTAGCAGAATGAGGAGGGGGTTGTTCAGGCTAGCAGAATGGGGGGGGGGGGGGGTTGTTCAGGCTAGCAGAATGAGGAGGGGTTGTTCAGGCTAGCAGAATGGGGAGGGGGTTGTTCAGGCTAGCAGAATGGGGAGGGGGTTGTTCAGGCTAGCAGAATGAGGAAGGGTTGTTCAGGCTAGCAGAATGAGGAGGGGTTGTTCAGGCTAGCAGAATGAGGGGGGGGGGGGGGGTTGTTCAGGCTAGCAGAATGAGGAGGGGTTGTTCAGGCTAGCAGAATGAGAAGGGGTTGTTCAGGCTAGCAGAATGAGGAGGGGTTGTTCAGGCTAGCAGAATGAGGAGGGGTTGTTCAGGCTAGCAGAATGAGGAGAGGTTGTTCAGGCTAGCAGAATGAGGAGAGGTTGTTCAGGCTAGCAGAATGAGGAGGGGGTTGTTCAGGCTAGCAGAATGAGGAGAGGTTGTTCAGGCTAGCAGAATGAGGAGGAGGTTGTTCAGGCTAGCAGAATGAGGAGGGGTTGTTCAGGCTAGCAGAATGAGGAAGGGTTGTTCAGGCTAGCAGAATGAGGAGAGGTTGTTCAGGCTAGCAGAATGAGGAGAGGTTGTTCAGGCTAGCAGAATGAGGAGGGGGTTGTTCAGGCTAGCAGAATGAGGAGAGGTTGTTCAGGCTAGCAGAAGGAGGAGGGGTTGTTCAGGCTAGCAGAATGAGGAGGTGTTGTTCAGGCTAACAGAATGAGGAGGGGTTGTTCAGGCTAGCAGAATGAGGAGAGGTTGTTCAGGCTAGCAGAATGAGGAGAGGTTGTTCAGGCTAGCAGAATGAGGAGAGGTTGTTCAGGCTAGCAGAATGAGGAGGGGGTTGTTCAGGCTAGCAGAATGAGGAGAGGTTGTTCAGGCTAGCAGAAGGAGGAGGGGTTGTTCAGGCTAGCAGAATGAGGAGGTGTTGTTCAGGCTAGCAGAATGAGGAGGGGTTGTTCAGGCTAGCAGAATGAGGAGAGGTTGTTCAGGCTAGCAGAATGAGGAGGGGTTGTTCAGGCTAGCAGAATGAGGAGAGGTTGTTCAGGCTAGCAGAATGAGGGGGGGGGGGGTTGTTCAGGCTAGCAGAATGAGGAGAGGTTGTTCAGGCTAGCAGAATGAGGAGGGGTTGTTCAGGCTAGCAGAATGAGGAGGTGTTGTTCAGGCTAGCAGAATGAGGAGAGGTTGTTCAGGCTAGCAGAATGAGGAGGGGGTTGTTCAGGCTAGCAGAATGAGGAGAGGTTGTTCAGGCTAGCAGAATGAGGAGGGGTTGTTCAGGCTAGCAGAATGAGGAGGGGTTGTTCAGGCTAGCAGAATGGGGAGGGGGTTGTTCAGGCTAGCAGAATGAGGAAGGGTTGTTCAGGCTAGCAGAATGAGGAGGGGTTGTTCAGGCTAGCAGAATGAGGGGGGGGGGGGGGTTGTTCAGGCTAGCAGAATGAGGAGGGGTTGTTCAGGCTAGCAGAATGAGAAGGGGTTGTTCAGGCTAGCAGAATGAGGAGGGGTTGTTCAGGCTAGCAGAATGAGGAGGGGTTGTTCAGGCTAGCAGAATGAGGAGGGGTTGTTCAGGCTAGCAGAATGAGGAGGGGTTGTTCAGGCTAGCAGAATGAGGAGGGGTTGTTCAGGCTAGCAGAATGAGGAGAGGTTGTTCAGGCTAGCAGAATGAGGAGGGGTTGTTCAGGCTAGCAGAATGAGGAGGGGTTATTCAGGCTAGCAGAATGAGGAGGGGTTGTTCAGGCTAGCAGAATGAGGAGGTGTTGTTCAGGCTAGCAGAATGAAGAAGGGTTGTTCAGGCTAGCAGAATGAGGAAGGGTTGTTCAGGCTAGCAGAATGAGGAGAGGTTGTTCAGGCTAGCAGAATGAGGAGGTGTTGTTCAGGCTAGCAGAATGAGGAGAGGTTGTTCAGGCTAGCAGAATGAGGAGAGGTTGTTCAGGCTAGCAGAATGAGGAGGGGGTTGTTCAGGCTAGCAGAATGAGGAGAGGTTGTTCAGGCTAGCAGAATGAGGAGAGGTTGTTCAGGCTAGCAGAATGAGGAGGGGGTTGTTCAGGCTAGCAGAATGAGGAGAGGTTGTTCAGGCTAGCAGAAGGAGGAGGGATTGTTCAGGCTAGCAGAATGAGGAGGTGTTGTTCAGGCTAGCAGAATGAGGAGGGGTTGTTCAGGCTAGCAGAATGAGGAGAGGTTGTTCAGGCTAGCAGAATGAGGGGGGGGGGGGGTTGTTCAGGCTAGCAGAATGAGGAGAGGTTGTTCAGGCTAGCAGAATGAGGAGGGGGTGTTCAGGCTAGCAGAATGAGGAGGTGTTGTTCAGGCTAGCAGAATGAGGAGAGGTTGTTCAGGCTAGCAGAATGAGGAGTGGGTTGTTCAGGCTAGCAGAATGAGGAGAGGTTGTTCAGGCTAGCAGAATGAGGAGGGGTTGTTCAGGCTAGCAGAATGAGGAGGGGTTGTTCAGGCTAGCAGAATGGGGAGGGGGTTGTTCAGGCTAGCAGAATGAGGAAGGGTTGTTCAGGCTAGCAGAATGAGGAGGGGTTGTTCAGGCTAGCAGAATGAGGGGGGGTTGTTCAGGCTAGCAGAATGAGGAGGGGTTGTTCAGGCTAGCAGAATGAGGAGGGGTTGTTCAGGCTAGCAGAATGAGGAAGGGTTGTTCAGGCTAGCAGAATGAGGAGGGGGTTGTTCAGGCTAGCAGAATGGGGGGGGGGGGGGGGGGGTTGTTCAGGCTAGCAGAATGAGGAGGGGTTGTTCAGGCTAGCAGAATGAGGAGGGGTTATTCAGGCTAGCAGAATGAGGAGGGGTTGTTCAGGCTAGCAGAATGAGGAGGGGTTGTTCAGGCTAGCAGAATGAGGAGGGGTTGTTCAGGCTAGCAGAATGAGGAAGGGTTGTTCAGGCTAGCAGAATGAGGAGAGGTTGTTCAGGCTAGCAGAATGAGGAGGAGGTTGTTCAGGCTAGCAGAATGAGGAGGGGTTGTTCAGGCTAGCAGAATGAGGAGAGGTTGTTCAGGCTAGCAGAATGAGGAGGGGTTGTTCAGGCTAGCAGAATGAGGAAGGGTTGTTCAGGCTAGCAGAATGAGGAAGGGTTGTTCAGGCTAGCAGAAGGAGGAGGGGTTGTTCAGGCTAGCAGAATGAGGAGAGGTTGTTCAGGCTAGCAGAATGAGGAGGGGGTTGTTCAGGCTAGCAGAATGAGGAGAGGTTGTTCAGGCTAGCAGAATGAGGAGGGGTTGTTCAGGCTAGCAGAATGAGGAGAGGTTGTTCAGGCTAGCAGAATGGGGAGGGGTTGTTCAGGCTAGCAGAATGAGGAGAGGTTGTTCAGGCTAGCAGAAGGAGGAGGGGTTGTTCAGGCTAGCAGAATGAGGAGGTGTTGTTCAGGCTAGCAGAATGAGGAGGGGTTGTTCAGGCTAGCAGAATGAGGAGAGGTTGTTCAGGCTAGCAGAATGAGGAGGGGTTGTTCAGGCTAGCAGAATGAGGAGAGGTTGTTCAGGCTAGCAGAATGAGGAGGGGTTGTTCAGGCTAGCAGAATGAGGAGGGGTTGTTCAGGCTAGCAGAATGAGGGGGGGGGGGGGGGAGTTGTTCAGGCTAGCAGAATGAGGAGAGGTTGTTCAGGCTAGCAGAATGAGGAGGGGTTGTTCAGGCTAGCAGAATGAGGAGGGGTTGTTCAGGCTAGCAGAATGAGGAGGTGTTGTTCAGGCTAGCAGAATGAGGAGAGGTTGTTCAGGCTAGCAGAATGAGGAGGGGGTTGTTCAGGCTAGCAGAATGAGGAGAGGTTGTTCAGGCTAGCAGAATGAGGAGGGGTTGTTCAGGCTAGCAGAATGAGGAGGGGTTGTTCAGGCTAGCAGAATGGGGAGGGGGTTGTTCAGGCTAGCAGAATGAGGAAGGGTTGTTCAGGCTAGCAGAATGAGGAGGGGTTGTTCAGGCTAGCAGAATGAGGGGGGGGGGGGGGTTGTTCAGGCTAGCAGAATGAGGAGGGGTTGTTCAGGCTAGCAGAATGAGAAGGGGTTGTTCAGGCTAGCAGAATGAGGAGGGGTTGTTCAGGCTAGCAGAATGAGGAGGGGTTGTTCAGGCTAGCAGAATGAGGAGGGGTTGTTCAGGCTAGCAGAATGAGGAGGGGTTGTTCAGGCTAGCAGAATGAGGAGGGGTTGTTCAGGCTAGCAGAATGAGGAGAGGTTGTTCAGGCTAGCAGAATGAGGAGGGGTTGTTCAGGCTAGCAGAATGAGGAGGGGTTATTCAGGCTAGCAGAATGAGGAGGGGTTGTTCAGGCTAGCAGAATGAGGAGGTGTTGTTCAGGCTAGCAGAATGAAGAAGGGTTGTTCAGGCTAGCAGAATGAGGAAGGGTTGTTCAGGCTAGCAGAATGAGGAGAGGTTGTTCAGGCTAGCAGAATGAGGAGGTGTTGTTCAGGCTAGCAGAATGAGGAGAGGTTGTTCAGGCTAGCAGAATGAGGAGAGGTTGTTCAGGCTAGCAGAATGAGGAGAGGTTGTTCAGGCTAGCAGAATGAGGAGGGGGTTGTTCAGGCTAGCAGAATGAGGAGAGGTTGTTCAGGCTAGCAGAATGAGGAGAGGTTGTTCAGGCTAGCAGAATGAGGAGGGGGTTGTTCAGGCTAGCAGAATGAGGAGAGGTTGTTCAGGCTAGCAGAAGGAGGAGGGATTGTTCAGGCTAGCAGAATGAGGAGGTGTTGTTCAGGCTAGCAGAATGAGGAGGGGTTGTTCAGGCTAGCAGAATGAGGAGAGGTTGTTCAGGCTAGCAGAATGAGGGGGGGGGGGGGGGGTTGTTCAGGCTAGCAGAATGAGGAGAGGTTGTTCAGGCTAGCAGAATGAGGAGGGGTTGTTCAGGCTAGCAGAATGAGGAGGTGTTGTTCAGGCTAGCAGAATGAGGAGAGGTTGTTCAGGCTAGCAGAATGAGGAGGGGGTTGTTCAGGCTAGCAGAATGAGGAGAGGTTGTTCAGGCTAGCAGAATGAGGAGGGGTTGTTCAGGCTAGCAGAATGAGGAGGGGTTGTTCAGGCTAGCAGAATGGGGAGGGGGTTGTTCAGGCTAGCAGAATGAGGAAGGGTTGTTCAGGCTAGCAGAATGAGGAGGGGTTGTTCAGGCTAGCATAATGAGGGGGGGTTGTTCAGGCTAGCAGAATGAGGAGGGGTTGTTCAGGCTAGCAGAATGAGGAGGGGTTGTTCAGGCTAGCAGAATGAGGAAGGGTTGTTCAGGCTAGCAGAATGAGGAGGGGTTGTTCAGGCTAGCAGAATGAGGGGGGGGGGGGGGGGGGGTTGTTCAGGCTAGCAGAATGAGGAGGGGTTGTTCAGGCTAGCAGAATGAGGAGGGGTTGTTCAGGCTAGCAGAATGGGGGGGGGGTTGTTCAGGCTAGCAGAATGAGGAGGGGTTGTTCAGGCTAGCAGAATGAGGAGGGGTTATTCAGGCTAGCAGAATGAGGAGGGGTTGTTCAGGCTAGCAGAATGAGGAGGGGTTGTTCAGGCTAGCAGAATGAGGAGGGGGTTGTTCAGGCTAGCAGAATGAGGAGAGGTTGTTCAGGCTAGCAGAATGAGGAGAGGTTGTTCAGGCTAGCAGAATGAGGAGGGGTTGTTCAGGCTAGCAGAATGAGGAGGGGTTGTTCAGGCTAGCAGAATGAGGAGGGGGTTGTTCAGGCTAGCAGAATGAGGAGAGGTTGTTCAGGCTAGCAGAATGAGGAGGGGTTGTTCAGGCTAGCAGAATGAGGAGGTTTTGTTCAGGCTCCATTGAACCCCACAGCCCACCAAAACACACACACACACACACACACACACACACACACACACACACACACACACACACACACACACACACACACACACACACACCACAACACAACACACACACAAACACCACAACACACACACACACACCCTCACCACGATACACACACACACACACACACCAGCACCAAGCTAGCAGGATCCCAGCATGCCCAGACACTGTCATGTCCATCTCCCCCCTTCAGCACCAAGCTAGCAGGATCCCAGCAGGCCCAGACACTTTCACGTCCACCTCCCCCCTTCAGCACCAAGCTAGCAGGATCCCAGCAGGCCCAGACACTGTCATGTCCACCTCCCCCTTCAGCACCAAGCTAGCAGGATCCCAGCAGGCTCAGACACTGTCATGTCCACCTCCCCCCTTCAGCACCAAGCTAGCAGCATCCCAGCAGGCCCAGACACTGTCATGTCCACCTCCCCCCTTCAGCACCAAGCTAGCAGCATCCCAGCAGGCCCAGACACTGTCATGTCCACCTCCCCCCTTCAGCACCAAGCTAGCAGCATCCCAGCAGGCCCAGACACTGTCATGTCCACCTCCCCCTTCAGCACCAAGCTATCGGGATCCCAGCAGGCCCAGACACTGCAGCAGCAGCTGTTGCTGTTCTACTCAGCTCACAGGAGAGATTGAGTTCAAATCAAATGAAAGTTTATTGCTCAGATACACGGGTTAGCAGATGTTATAGGGGCTGCAGCCAAATCCTTATGTTACTAGCTCCTAACATTGTGGCAAAATGTCAACAACTACACAAATACATACAAATACTAAATGAAAGAAACGTCAGAACAAATCCACATAACCCCATAGCACTGTAACAGTAATCCATATAATCCCATAGCACTGTAACAGTAATCCACATAACCCCATAGCACTGTAACAGTAATCTATATAACCCCATAGCACTGTAACAGTAATCCATATAATCCCATAGCACTGTAACAGTAATCCATATAATCCCATAGCACTGTAACAGTAATCCACATAATCCCATAGCACTGTAACAGTAATCCACATAACCCCATAGCACTGTAACAGTAATCCATATAACCCCATAGCACTGTAACAGTAATCCATATAATCCCATAGCACTGTAACAGTAATCCATATAATCCCACAGCACTGTAACAGTAATCCACATAATCCCATAGCACTGTAACAGTAATCCACATAACCCCATAGCACTGTAACAGTAATCCATATAACCCCATAGCACTGTAACAGTAATCCATATAATCCCACAGCACTGTAACAGTAATCCACATAATCCCATAGCACTGTAACAGTAATCCACATAATCCCATAGCACTGTAACAGTAATCCACATAATCCCATAGCACTGTAACAGTAATCCATATAATCCCATAGCACTGTAACAGTAATCCACATAACCCCATAGCACTGTAACAGTAATCCATATAATCCCATAGCACTGTAACAGTAATCCACATAACCCCATAGCACTGTAACAGTAATCCATATAATCCCATAGCACTGTAACAGTAATCCATATAATCCCATAGCACTGTAACAGTAATCCACATAATCCCATAGCACTGTAACAGTAATCCATATAACCCCATAGCACTGTAACAGTAATCCACATAATCCCATAGCACTGTAACAGTAATCCATATAATCCCATAGCACTGTAACAGTAATCCATATAATCCCATAGCACTGTAACAGTAATCCATATAATCCCATAGCACTGTAACAGTAATCCATATAATCCCATAGCACTGTAACAGTAATCCATATAACCACATAGCACTGTAACAGTAATCCATATAACCCCATAGCACTGTAACAGTAATCCACATAACCACATAGCACTGTAACAGTAATCCATATAACCACATAGCACTCTAACAGTAATCCATATAATCCCATAGCACTGTAACAGTAATCCATATAATCCCATAGCACTGTAACAGTAATCCAGATGCAATCTATACGTATATACACCGGATTAATTTACACTACATAACCTCAGAATTAAAATTACAGCAGTAGATATACTAGAATGATATGTACAGCAGTAGATATACTAGAGTGATATGTACAGCAGTAGATATACTAGAATGATATGTACAGCAGTAGATATACTAGAATGATATGTACAGCAGTAGATATACTATGAATGATATGTACAGCAGTAGATATACTAAGAATGATATGTACATCAGTAGATATACTGGAAGGATATGTACAGCAGTAGATATACTAAAGTGATATGTACAGCAGTAGATATACTAGAGTGATATGTACAGCAGTAGATATACTAGAATGATATGTACAGCAGTAGATATACTAGGAATGATATGTACAGCAGTAGATATACTAGAATGATATGTACAGCAGTAGATATACTAGGAATGATATGTA
This sequence comes from Salvelinus fontinalis, assembly GCF_029448725.1. NCBI lineage: Eukaryota > Metazoa > Chordata > Actinopteri > Salmoniformes > Salmonidae > Salvelinus > Salvelinus fontinalis. The sequence goes on along the minus strand of NC_074665.1, from coordinate 2,865,374 downwards.
CAGCAGTAGATATATTAAGAATCATATGTACAGCAGTAGATATACTAAGAATGATATGTACAGCAGTAGATATACTATGAATGATATGTACATCAGTAGATATACTGGAAGGATATGTACAGCAGTAGATATACTAAGAATGATATGTACAGCAGTAGATATACTAGAGTGATATGTACAGCAGTAGATATACTAGAGTGATATGTACAGCAGTAGATATACTAGAATGATATGTACAGCAGTAGATATACTAGGAATGATATGTACAGCAGTAGATATACTATAATGATATGTACAGCAGTAGATATATTAGGAATCATATGTACAGCAGTAGATATACTAAGCATGATATATACAGCAGTAGATATACTAAAGTGATATGTACAGCAGTAGATATATTAAGAATCATATGTACAGCAGTAGATATACTAAGCATGATATATACAGCAGTAGATATACTAGAATGATATGTACAGCAGTAGATATACTAAGCATGATATATACAGCAGTAGATATACTAGAATGATATGTACAGCAGTAGATATACTAGAATGATATGTACATCAGTAGATATACTAGAGTGATATGTACAGCAGTAGATATACTAGAGTGATATGTACAGCAGTAGATATACTAGAATGATATGTACAGCAGTAGATATACTAGGAATGATATCTACAGCAGTAGATATGCTAGGAATGATATCTACAGCAGTAGATATACTAGAGTGATATGTACAGCAGTAGATATACTAGTGTGATATGTACAGCAGTAGATATACTAGAATGATATCTACAGCAGTAGATATACTAGAGTGATATGTACAGCAGTAGATATACTAGACTGATATGTGCAGCAGTAGATATACTAGAGTGATATGTACAGCAGTAGATATACTAGAGTGATATGTACAGCAGTAGATATACTAGAGTGATATGTACAGCAGTAGATATACTAGAGTGATATGCACAGCAGTAGATATACTAGTGTGATATGTACAGCAGTAGATATACTAAGAATGATATGTACAGCAGTAGATATACTAAGAATGATATGTACAGCAGTAGGTATACTAGAATTGTCACGCTCGTCGTCCTCCTCATCTGAGGAGGAGAAGTTTGAAGGATCGGAGGACCAATATGCAGCGTGGTATGTGTTCATCATGAATTTAATAAACAGAGAACACTGAACAAACTACACAAAACAATAAACTAACAACGAACGTGAAGCTATATAAGAAATGTGCTGACACAAGCAACAAACATAGACAATCACCCACACCCCACAATGACAAAACAGGCTACCTAAAGATGGTTCCCAATCAGAGACAACGACTAACACCTGCCTCTGATTGAGAACCATATCAGGCCAAACACATATTGGCAGCTCAGGACAGACGGGAGACTCTGGCAGCTCAGGACAGACGGGAGACTCTGGCAGCTCAGGACAGACGGGAGACTCTGGCAGCTCAGGACAGACGGGAGACTCTGGCAGCTCAGGACAGACGGGAGACTGGCAGCTCAGGACAGACGGGAGACTCTGGCAGCTCAGGACAGACGGGAGACTCTGGCAACTCAGGACAGACGGGAGACTCTGGCAACTCAGGACAGATGGGAGACTCTGGCAACTCAGGACAGACGGGAGACGCAGGCGGCGCTGGACAGGAGGAAAACTCTGGCGGCGCTGGACAGGAGGGAGCACCTGTAGTGAGGAGACGGAGAGACATCCTGGTGCGGGGGGCTGCCACCGGAGGGCTGGTGCGTGGAGGTGGCACCGGATAGACCGGACCGTGAAGGCGCACTATAGGTCTCGAGCACCGAGCCTGCCCAACCCTACCTGGCTGAATGCTCCCCGTAGCCAGGCCAGTGCGGTGAGGTGGAATAGCCCGCACTGGGCTGTGCTGGCGAACCGGGGACACCATGCGTAGAGCTGGTGCCATGTACCCCGGCCCGAGGAGACGCACTGGAGACCAGATGCGTTTAGCCGGCTTCATGGCACCTGGCTCGATGCCCACTCTAGCCCGGCCGATACGAGGTGCTGCTATGTACCGCACCGGGCTATGCCTACTCACCGGGGACACCGTGCGCCTCACGGCATAACACGGTGCCTGCCCGGTCCCTCTCTCTCCACGGTAAGCACAGGGAGTTTGCTCAGGTCTCCTACCTGACTTTGCCACACGCCCCGTGTGCCTCCCCCAATACATTTTTGGGGCTGCCTCTCGGGCTTCCAGCCTCGCTTTCGTGCTGCTTCCTCATGACACCACCTCTCGGCTTTCGCTGCCTCCAGCTCAGCCTTGGGGCGGCGATACTCTCCAGCCTGTGCCCAGGGTCCCTTTCCGTACAGATTCTCCTCCCATGTCCAGGAGTCCTGCGATCGCTGCTGCTGCTGCCCGTTACCACGCTGCTTGGTTCTTTGGTGGTGGGTGATTCTGTCACGTTCGTCTTCCTCCTCTTCTGAGGAGGAGTAGTTGGAAAGATCGGAGGACCAATATGCAGCATGGTAAGTGTTCATCTTGAATTTCATTAGAAAAAGAGAACACTGAACGAACTAAACAAAAATAACAAACATTATATAGTTATATAGGATGGGGTGTACAGCAGTAGTTATATAGGATGGTGGGTACAGCAGTAGTGATATAGGACTGAGCAAGAGGACAAGTACATTAGTGTCTAGTTTGAGAAACAGATGCCTCGCAAGTCCTCAACTGGCAGCTTCATTACACCAGTCTCAACGTCAACAGTGAAGAGGTGACTCCGGAATGCGGAGTTCCTCTGTCTAGTGTCTGTGTTCTTTTGCCCATCTTAATCTTTTATTTTTATTGGCCAGTCTGAGGTATGGCTTTTACTTTGCAACTCTGCCTAGAAGGACAAAAAATGTGCTTTTCTTTTATAAACATGAACCCCACACTTTTGAACGGTAGTGTACATATGAAGTGGTTAAAACAGTATGTAAACAATATTAAAGTGACCAGTGTTTAATGACTATGTACATAGAAAAGTAGTCATCAAGGTGCAGGCTAGAGTACCGGGTGGTAGCTGGCTAGTAACAGTGACTTAGGTCCAGGTCGGGGTACTGGGTGGAGGCTAGTAACAGTGACTTAGGTCCAGGTCAGGGTACTGGGTGGAGGCTAGTAACAGTGACTAAGGTCCAGGTCAGGGTACTGGGTGGAGGCTAGTAACAGTGACTTAGGTCCAGGTCAGGGTACTGGGTGGAGGCTAGTAACAGTGACTTAGGTCCAGGTCAGGGTACTGGGTGGAGGCTAGTAACAGTGACTAAGGTCCAGGTCAAGGTACTGGGTGGAGGCTAGTAACAGTGACTAAGGTCCAGGTCAGGGTACTGGGTGGAGGCTAGTAACAGTGGCTAAGGTCCAGGTCAGGGTACTGGGTGGAGGCTAGTAACAGTGACTATGGTCCAGGTCAAGGTACTGGGTGGAGGCTAGAAACAGTGGCTAAGGTCCAGGTCAGGGTACTGGGTGGAGGCTAGTAACAGTGACTAAGGTCCAGGTCAGGGTACTGGGTGGAGGCTAGTAACAGTGACTAAGGTCCAGGTCAAGGTACTGGGTGGAGGCTAGTAACAGTGACTAAGGTCCAGGTCAAGGTACTGGGTGGAGGCTAGTAACAGTGGCTAAGGTCCAGGTCAGGGTACCGGGTGGTAGCTGGCTAGTAACAGTGACTAAGGTTCAGGTCAAGGTACTGGGTGGAGGCTAGTAACAGTGACTAAGGTACAGGTCAGGGTACCGGGTGGAGGCTAGTAACAGTGACTAAGGTCCAGGTCAAGGTACTGGGTGGAGGCTAGTAACAGTCACTAAGGTTCAGGTCAAGGTACTGGGTGGAGGCTAGTAACAGTGACTAAGGTCCAGGTCAGGGTACTGGGTGGAGGCTAGTAACAGTGACTAAGGTCCAGGTCAGGGTACAGGGTGGTAGCTGGCTAGTAACAGTGACTAAGGTCCAGGTCAGGGTACCGGGTGGAGGCTAGTAACAGTGACTAAGGTCCAGGTCAGGGTACCGGGTGGAGGCTAGTAACAGTGACTAAGGTCCAGGTCAAGGTACTGGGTGGAGGCTAGTAACAGTGACTTAGGTCCAGGTCAAGGTACTGGGTGGAGGCTAGTAACAGTGACTTAGGTCCAGGTCAGGGTACTGGGTGGAGGCTAGTAACAGTGACTAAGGTCCAGGTCAGGGTACTGGGTGGAGGCTAGTAACAGTGACTAAGGTCCAGGTCAGGGTACTGGGTGGAGGCTAGTAACAGTGACTATGGTCCAGGTCAAGGTACTGGGTTGAGGCTAGTAACAGTGACTAAGGTCCAGGTCAGGGTGCCGGGTGGAGGCTAGTAACAGTGACTATGGTCCAGGTCAAGGTACTGGGTGTAGGCTAGTAACAGTGACTAAGGTCCAGGTCAGGGAACTGGGTGGAGGCTAGTAACAGTGACTATGGTCCAGGTCAGGGTACTGGGTGGAGGCTAGTAACAGTGACTAAGGTCCAGGTCAGGGTACTGGGTGGAGGCTAGTAACAGTGACTATGGTCCAGGTCAGGGTACTGGGTGGAGGCTAGTAACAGTGACTATGGTCCAGGTCAAGGTACTGGGTGGAGTCCGGGTAGTGGTGACTGTTTAACAGTCTGATGGCCTGGAGATAGAAGCTGCTTATCTGTCCCAGCTTTGATGCACCTGTAATGTCTCCTCCTTCTAGATGGTAGCTGGCTGAACAGTCCTTGGATCAGGGGGCTTTGGTCCTTGAGGATCTTCTGGATGGTAGCGGGGTGAACAGGCCGTGGCTCAGGGGGCTGAGGTCCTTGATGATCTTCTGGATGGTAGCGGGGTGAACAGGCCGTGGCTCGGGTGGCTGAGGTCCTTGAGGATCTTCTGGATGGTAGCGGGGTGAACAGGCCGTGGCTCAGGGGGCTGAGGTCCTTGATGATCTTCTGGATGGTACCAGGGTGAACAGGCCGTGGCTCGGGTGGCTGAGGTCCTTGATGATCTTCTAGATGGTATCGGGGTGAACAGGCCGTAGCTCGGGTGGCTGAGGTCCTTGATGATCTTCTAGATGTTAGCAGGGTGAACAGGCCGTGACTCGGGTGGCTGAGGTCCTTGATGATCTTCTAGATGTTAGCTGGGTGAACAGGCCGTGGCTCGGGTGGTTGAGGTCCTTGATGATCTACTTAGCCTACCTGTGACACTGGGTGTGGTATATCTCCTGGAAAGTACTGGAGCTCACACGCAGTGATGTGCAGAGATAAAGAGGAGGACAGAGAGAGAGATAAAGAGGAGGACAGACAGACAGACAGACAGACAGACAGACAGACAGACAGACAGACAGACAGACAGACAGACAGACAGACAGACAGACAGACAGAGAGAGAGAGAGAGAGAGAGAGAGAGAGAGAGAGAGAGAGAGAGAGAGAGAGAGAGAGAGAGAGAGAGAGAGAGAGTATCCTGAGGTGAGGCGCTATAGTTGGCACCCACCGTTCCTCTCCAGTGATAACAGGACAGAGGGAGAAGTGTCTGTCTGTCACGCCCTGACCATAGAGAGCTTTTATTCTCTATGTTGGTTAGGTCGGGGTGTGATTTAGGGTGGGTCATCTAGGCGTTTATATGTCGATGTTGGCCTGTTATGGTTCGCAATCAGAGGCAGCTGTTTATCGTTGTCTCTGATTGGGGATCATATTTAGACAGCCATTTCCCCTTGGTGCTTTGTGGGATCTTGTGTTTGTGTAGCTGCCTGTGAGTAGTCCAGAACGTCACGTTTCGTTTGTGCTTGTTTGTTTGTTTGTTTGTTTGTTTGTTTGTTTGTTTTTGTTTGGTGAGTTTCTATTTATTAAAATATGTGGAACTCTACGCACGCTGCGCCTTGGTCCATTCCTCATGACGACCGTGACACTGTAGACCTCCTCTCCACAGTCAGTCCATGCCATGGCTCTTTACAGTGAGTTGTGTAATACACGTGACGTCATCCAGCAGCTCTAATAATAGAACCTGAGACGAACTGTGTCTGGAGTTACTGGGTCTCTGGTCCCGGGGCAACCCTTACCTCAGGTTGTAAATCATGCAGCGCCTTATGTCGCGTTATGTTAGAGAAACAACAAATGTCGGTAAGTGTCTTATATTGGGCTGAAAGCTTAAATTCTTGTTAATATAACTGCACTGTCCAATGTACAGTAGTTATTACTGCGACGAAATGCCATGCTATTGTTTGAGGAGAGCTCCCAACAACAAAACACTTTTTTTCACCGAGATAGGTTTGATAAATTCCTCTCTGAAGGTGAAATGTGTACTTACATTGTCACGGCCGTCGTAGGGAGGAGACCAAGGCGCAGCGTGGTAAGCGTACATTCTACTATATTTAAAGAACGAACACTGAACAAAACAAACAAAATAACAAAACGAACCGTGAAACAAAACAAACAAAATAACAAAACGAACCGTGAAACAAAACAAACAAAATAACAAAACGAACCGTGAAGCTAATATGGCTAATGCAGACAGGCAACTACACATAGAATAAGGACCCACAAAACCAAAAGGGAAAATGGCAACCTAAATATGATCCCCAATCAGAGACAACGATAAACAGCTGTCTCTGATTGGGAACCAATTCAGGCCACCATAGACCTACATATGCCTAGACTTACCAACACCCCTAGACATTCAAAAACCCTAGACCAGACAAAACAAGCATCCCCACCCTCGTCACCCCCTGACCTGACCAAAATAATAAAGAAAACATAGATAACTAAGGTCAGGGTGTGACATACATTCTGAAATCTTGCTCTGATTTATAATCCAAAGGGTCCCAGAGATAACATGAAGTGTTGTTTTGTTAGATAAAATCATTTTTCATATCCTTAAAAGGTCCATATAGCAGAAGCACGATTGATTTTGTATTCCCAGTCATTCAATTTGCAAAGAAAGAAATATGTGAAAATCTAACCCTAAACATTGTTTCAACCAGTAAAATCACGTTCGTATTTATTCCTCAGAGATCCTAGAACGTAACCAGACTTCATTATATTATTAGGGGTCTAGTACATCCTATAGGACATCACATTTGGTCAGAAAGCGATGCCTTCATGGCTTCCTGGTGTCCCCCTTGGCTAGGTCCTCTTTAATGTCTAACTACTGGTGTCCCCCAGGGCTAGGTTCTGTTCAATGTCTCAATACTGGTGTCCCCCAGGGCTAGGTCCTCTTTAATGTCTTACTACTGGTGTTGCTCAGGGCTCGGTCCTCTTTAATGTCTAACTACTGGTGTCCCCCAGGGCTAGGTCCTCTTTAATGTCTTACTACTGGTGTCCCCCTTGGCTAGGTCCTCTTTAATGTCTTACTACTGGTGTCCCCCAGGGCTAGGTCCTCTTTAATGTCTTACTACTGGTGTCCCCCAGGGCTAGGTCCTCTTTAATGTCTAACTACTGGTGTCCCCCAGGGCTAGGTCCTCTTTAATGTCTTACTACTGGTGTCCCCCAGGGCTAGGTCCTCTTTAATGTCTTACTACTGGTGTCCCCCAGGGCTAGGTCCTGTTCAATGTCTTACTACAGGTGTCCCCCAGGGCTATGTCCTCTTTAATGTCTAACTATTGGTGTCCCCCAGGGCTAGGTCCTCTTTAATGTCTTACTACTGGTGTCCCCCAGGGCTAGGTCGTCTTTAATGTCTTACTACTGGTGTCCCCCAGGACTAGGTCCTCTTTAATGTCTTACTACTGGTGTCCCAGGGCTAGGTCCTCTTTAATGTCTTACTACTGGTGTCCCCCAGGGCTAGGTCCTCTTTAATGTCTTACTACTGGTGTCCCCCAGGGCTAGGTCCTCTTTAATGTCTTACTACTGGTGTCCCCCAGGGATAGGTCCTCTTTAATGTCTTACTACTGGTGTCCCCCAGGGCTAGGTCCTGTTCAATGTCTCAATACTGGTGTCCCCCGGGGCTAGGTCCTCTTTAATGTCTTACTACTGGTGTCCCCCAAGGCTAGGTCCTGTTCAATGTCTCAATACTGGTGTCCCCCGGGGCTAGGTCCTCTTTAATGTCTTACTACTGGTGTCCCCCAGGGCTAGGTCGTCTTTAATGTCTAACTACTGGTGTCCCCCAGGGCTAGGTCCTCTTTAATGTCTTTCTACTGGTGTCCCCCAGGGCTAGGTCCTCTTTAATGTCTTACTACTGGTGTCCCCCAGGGCTAGGTCCTCTTTAATGTCTTACTACTGGTGTCCCCCAGGACTAGGTCCTCTTTAATGTCTTACTACTGGTGTCCCAGGGCTAAGTCCTCTTTAATGTCTTACTACTGGTGTCCCCCAGGGCTAGGTCCTCTTTAATGTCTTACTACTGGTGTCCCCCAGGGCTAGGTCCTCTTTAATGTCTTACTACTGGTGTACCCCAGGGCTAGGTCCTCTTTAATGTCTTACTACTGGTGTCCCCCAGGGATAGGTCCTCTTTAATGTCTTACTACTGGTGTCCCCCAGGGCTAGGTCCTGTTCAATGTCTCAATACTGGTGTCCCCCGGGGCTAGGTCCTCTTTAATGTCTTACTACTGGTGTCCCCCAGGGCTAGGTCCTCTTTAATGTCTTACTACTGGTGTCCCCCTTGGCTAGGTCCTCTTTAATGTCTTTCTACCGGAGTCCCCCAGGGCTAGGTCCTCTTTAATGTCTTACTACTGGTGTCCCAGGGCTAGGTCCTCTTTAATGTCTTACTACTGGTGTCCCCCAGGGCTAGGTCCTCTTTAATGTCTTACTACTGGTGTCCCCCAGGGCTAGGTCCTCTTTAATGTCTTACTACTGGTGTCCCCCAGGGCTAGGTCCTCTTTAATGTCTTACTACAGGTGTCCCCCACGGCTAGGTCCTTTTCAATGTCTCAATACTGGTGTCCACCAGGGCCTCTTCTGTTCTGTCATGTCTCCACATGGTCTCGTGTCATTGATGCTGAAGACCCTGGGCTCTATTTCTCCTCCTAAGGATCCAGTAATAGGCCTGGATGTCAGACACGGAAAATAAGTTGAGCAAAGCACACTGCCATCATCAAAACACGTTAATAATGTACTGTGGTCACATCTGGTGCTCTGTACGGGTGTAGGTACAGACGGAGGAAAGTGGAAACACTTTCCAACTCCCTCCCTCTCTCTGTGTGGTGTGAAGAACGAGCCCATCATTCAGCTTGTCTGTTTGAGTCATGGGATATGTTCAGAGAGACAGAGAGAGAGAGAGAGAGGGGGGAAAGCGGGAGGAGGGAGGGAGAGAGAGTGGAGTGAAACTGGCTGGAGGGAGAGAAGGGGAGGTAGGATATTTCTGGATGAATGTGAGTTTGAGTACGCCTGGGCATCGAGCCAGGCATGCCCGGGGAGGGAGGGAGAGGGAAACAGAGCACACAGCTGCTTCTGGAAATTTCTGCCCTCTGCCCCACTAAAACACTGAGCATAACACGAATAACATGGCCTCTGTGTGTGTGTGTGTGTGTGTGTGTGTGTGTGTGTGTGTGTGTGTGTGTGTGTGTGTGTGTGTGTGTGTGTGTGTGTGTGTGTGTGTGTGTGTGTGTGTGTGTGTGTGTGTGTGTGTGTGTGTGTGTGTGTGTGTGTGTGTGTGTGTGTGTGTGTGTGTGTGTGTGTGTGTGTGTGTGTGTGTGTGTGAGAGAGTGAGAGAGTGCTGGCCGCCTAGCCGTCAACACTGCATGCTGTTTCTTTTTAAGTCGGCACATCAAATTGAATATCCTGGCCTTGCACCTCGTGGAAAGTGACAGCAGGGGAGAGAGGATAGATAGGAGAGAGAGGGACAATGTGGGAGAGAGGGAGAAAGACGGAGCGAGTGGAAGAGCAGCAAAGAGAGGGGGGAGAGGGGGGGAGAGAGGGAGAGCAGTTGAGAGAGGAGGGAGAGAGAGAGGGAGAGCAGGGGAGAGAGGAGGGAGCGAGAGGGAGAGCAGTTGAGAGAGGAGGGAGAGAGAGAGGGAGAGCAGGGGAGAGAGGAGGGAGCGAGAGGGAGAGCAGTTGAGAGAGGAGGGAGAGAGAGAGGGAGAGCAGTTGAGAGAGGAGGGAGAGAGAGAGGGAGAGAGAGAGGGAGAGCAGTTGAGAGAGGAGGGAGAGAGGAGGGAGAGCAAAGGACAGTGTGGATGTGTATCAGGGTTTAGGTATCTTTGTCTGAGCTGTGGATTGGTTCACACAGATCCTCAGTGAAAAGGTTGTGTAGAGAAATGCAGAGCTGCCTGTTTTGACAGACGGTTGGTAATACTATAGTCAACCTCTCCCTAATTAAGGAGGGGAAAAAACACTTCTTATTTTCAGTCTGTAATATGCAGGTCAATCTGAAAGATATTTTAAAGATTTGCCAACTGTCTTGTTTGGGGCAATGCCAGTATTTGCATATTGCTCTGTGAAAAATAGTTTCTGGTATATGACGTTAGTTGGAAAATAACTAGCCTTTTTCACAAGCCCAGTCAGCCCCCTGGACTGGTAAGTACAAGGTGCTGTGAGCAGACAGTAAATGGATTGGTAAGTACAAGGTGCTGTGAGCAGACAGTAAATGGACTGGTAAGTACGGTGCTGTGAGCAGACAGTAAATGGACTGGTAAGTACATGGTGCTGTGAGCAGACAGTAAATGGACTGGTAAGTACAAGGTGCTGTGAGCAGACAGTAAATGGACTGGTAAGTACAAGGTGCTGTGAGCAGACAGTAAATGGACTGGTAAGTACAAGGTGCTGTGAGCAGACAGTAAATGGATTGGTAAGTACAAGGTGCTGTGAGCAGACAGTAAATGGACTGGTAAGTACAAGGTGCTGTGAGCAGACAGTAAATGGACTGGTAAGTACAAGGTGCTGTGAGCAGACAGTAAATGGATTGGTAAGTACAAGGTGCTGTGAGCAGACAGTAAATGGATTGGTAAGTACAAGGTGCTGTGAGCAGACAGTAAATGGATTGGTAAGTACAAGGTGCTGTGAGCAGACAGTAAATGGACTGGTAAGTACAAGGTGCTGTGAGCAGACAGTAAATGGACTGGTAAGTACAAGGTGCTGTGAGCAGACAGTAAATGGACTGGTAAGTACAAGGTGCTGTGAGCAGACAGTAAATGGACTGGTAAGTACAAGGTGCTGTGAGCAGACAGTAAATGGACTGGTAAGTACAAGGTGCTGTGAGCAGACAGTAAATGGACTGGTAAGTACAAGGTGCTGTGAGCAGACAGTAAATGGGATTGGTAAGTACAAGGTGCTGTGAGCAGACAGTAAATGGACTGGTAAGTACAAGGTGCTGTGAGCAGACAGTAAATGGACTGGTAAGTACAAGGTGCTGTGAGCAGACAGTAAATGGACTGTAAGTACAAGGTGCTGTGAGCAGACAGTAAATGGACTGGTAAGTACAAGGTGCTGTGAGCAGACAGTAAATGATTGGTAAGTACACAGGTGCTGTGAGCAGACAGTAAATGGACTGGTAAGTACAAGGTGCTGTGAGCAGACAGTAAATGGATTGGTAAGTACAAGGTGCTGTGAGCAGACAGTAAATGGATTGGTAAGTACAAGGTGCTGTGAGCAGACAGTAAATGGACTGGTAAGTACAAGGTGCTGTGAGCAGACAGTAAATGGACTGGTAAGTACAAGGTGCTGTGAGCAGACAGTAAATGGACTGGTAAGTACAAGGTGCTGTGAGCAGACAGTAAATGGATTGGTAAGTACAAGGTGCTGTGAGCAGACAGTAAATGGATTGGTAAGTACGGTGCTGTGAGCAGACAGTAAATGGATTGAAGCAGTATGAGATAATGCCACAGTCAATTCTCCAGAGTTAAATCACCACTGGCATTGTGTCTACATAGTTCCACAGCTTTGAGAGTTAAATCACCACTGGCCCAGTGTCTACATAGTTCCACATGTGTGAGAGTTAAATAAACACTGGCCCAGTGTCTATGCGTTTTCACACTTTTGAGAGTTAAATCAATATTGGGCCCGTCTCAGTTAACGGGCCCAGTTAGCAATGTCCTAGTTAACACTGTCCTAGTTAACACTGTCCTAGTTAACACTGTCCTAGTTAACCAATTTGATGTGTATGTGTTACCTGCATAATGCCCTGGAGATGAAATACCTGTCTGATCTGTCTGTGTGTCTGAAGCTAGTTCCTCTCCTCTCCTCTCCTCTCCTCTCCTCTCCTCTCCTCTCCTCTCCTCTCCCCCATCCCCTCTCCTCTCCTCTCCTCCCCTATCCCCTCCTCTCCTCCCCCTCCCCTCCCCTCCTCTCCTCTCCTCTCCTCCCCTATCCCCTCCTTTCCTCCCCCCTCCCCTCCTCTCCCTCTCCTCTCCTCTCCTCCTACTTTCCTCTCCTCTCCTCTCCTCTCCTCTCCAAGACATCAAAACCTCTCCAAGACATCAAAACTATTAAAGAACACATATGGAATCATGTAGTAACCAAAAAGGTGTTAAACAAACAGATTCTTCAAAGTAGCCACCCTTTGCCTTGATAACTTGGCGTTCTCTCTCTCAAAACTCTTGAATGAGTAGATGTGTCCAAACCTTTGACTGGTACTGTATGTATGAGGGATTGGAAATGATGCAGACAATTACATTGATAGAAGCTACAATCTATCTGCA